>NW_017385987.1:2221040-2320238 GCF_000237925.1 Schistosoma mansoni | reverse complement strand
GGTAACGTCTCTGGCCATGAAGCTGGGTGATACGGGATCGAATTCGTCAGGGAGCTCCAGTTCCCTCAAGATTACAGGCACACCTTGCTGACGGTTGCCGAGTAACACGAAACCCGAGTCCAGGGTTTCCTGTTAACCACCTCCAACCACTATCTTAGAGTCAAGTAGTACCAGGTAATTTGGTTTGCTGGTCATTTTACTGAAAACGGTAGCTTTGTTTTAAATTTTCTGGAGGGAAGTTTAGTTCGATTTAAAGACGAAATCCTTTTATTCACTGCTTTAAGGCCTAGTAATATATTTGTGTTTTAAATCAGAGACATGCTATCTCAGTTTGATATATTCTATTAGTTTCGATATAGCTTTAACCAAAACGCATCATGAAGTAATGAATCAATAGAAACTAAGAGATAAATGTTAACTCATCATAGTAGTTAAATAACTGTGTAACTTCGTAAGGTAATGGTTATATTAAAATACTTAAATCATCTTTCATTCAGATACAGTCGATGTAAGTTTTATTTAATTGAGGCTTATAAACTGTTGGTTAGCTTACATTAATAAGGCCCTCTAGAATATCAGTCTTTTGTAAACTGATACAATACTTTATACAAGTTTCTCACTTCACTACCTTTATTCTTGTTCTTCTCATCGTATACAGCTCTCGATCGTATATTAAATTTAATCTTCTATTTAAGTTTCTGTTCACACCATTGAATTTTTCTTGACCAGAGCTTATTAGAAACAGAATTCAAATAAAAAGTGATTATTACATGGTGGACAAAATTGTGGAACATAAATTTTTATACACAACAACTTCAAAACCCCTAACTATCTCATTCCGAGCAAATGTTCTTCTTCCTTCAGTAAATTGAAATCCACCTTTGAAAATG
The DNA here is from genome assembly GCF_000237925.1 of Schistosoma mansoni. NCBI lineage: Eukaryota > Metazoa > Platyhelminthes > Trematoda > Strigeidida > Schistosomatidae > Schistosoma > Schistosoma mansoni. The sequence goes on along the minus strand of NW_017385987.1, from coordinate 2,319,348 downwards.
GAGAGATATTCATTGCATCTTTAATGCAATCCTAGTGTTTATAGATTTATTCATCCTTATATTTGATATTTACATAATAAACATTTGAAATAACCGATAACAAGAGGCTAAAAGATTAATTTACAAACTAAGAAACAGCTTGTACAATGAATTTATTTAAAAACTGAATGTACACTAATACGATCAAAAATTCAGAAGAAACTGATAATTGATCAGTATTATTTTTTTATTCTGCCAATCTGTTCTCTTTTAATGAAACGTTAAATGTTGATAATCATTGACTCATGGTATAATAAAATGTATATAAGTTTTTTTTTCTGTAATATGTATTGTTGTTTTGTACGTGCACATGTATTTTGATTCATGATATTATTGTCTTGTTTTATTCTATCACCAGTGTTAACATCTAATAGAGAATTGATTAACAAAGAATCACAGTTTGAAGACCATTGAGATTATTGAGAAAAAAAGAAGAATAACGTAAATACAGTAAAATATTAAATAAATTAATATTTTTCTTGAGTAAGTATTTGTTGCGGGGGGCTGGTGGATCGAGCGTCCACAACTAGCTTTAATCTTCTGAACGCTGATAGTTTATATCCTGTCCATTATTTTTTGATCATTGAAGACAATTAGAAATATATTTTACAAAAAGAAAAAAACAATAAAAGAAATGTAGATGAAGAGAAAAACTATAACCTGTTTCAGGTAATTCTCTATGTATCCGTATACTTTTACATGTTATTATTGAATAAAATAGAAAAGTTATGAAAAAAAGATTCAGAAAAACGAACAGTGAAATGAGAGTTCCATATTCTTTCTATCTATTTCTTCTTCGTTCATATTCTATCTCTTGTTACATTTGAAAGTAAAAGTCAAGGAGAAAATATGTTACTCATGAATCAGAAAATGTTTACATGTAAATTATATGTTATAGTACACCTAAATAAAACTAATTTAACATATGAGTTTGCCTGCTAATTAACATTTTAATGTTTATATAATAGTTTATGTTGACTGAAACTAAGGAATGTGTTATTATTAACAAGGTATACATTGATATTAATATATATAAGTATTGATGATATTCACAGTGTTTATTTATTCTTTTCAATTTTTTTTTTAAAAAAAAAAAAGAAAAATGTGAAAAATATGAACAAATAGTCTAAAAAATCTATTTGAATCATTTAAAGGCGCTTCAATGATTGATTGATTTTTATCATTTCTATTATTGAACACAATTTTTAATTATAGATTTTAAAGAAAAAAAGAGAAAAAAGAAATAAAGAAATAAAGAGGAAGAAAGAAAAAAGTGGAAAAAGAAAAAATAATGAAAAATGAAAAAAGAAAAAGAAAAAAAAGTAGGAAATGTTTAATGCATATTGATAAATTATCTTATTACATAATATTTCATTCATCATAGTTTAGTATTTAGAATTTGATTACACAATGAATGATTAAGAAATTGTATAAATAAAATTTATAATCTGGTAAAAGAAAATGGACAAATAATAATAATAATGATGATTAAAAAAAATAAAATCATTCTGGAAAATTCAGATTAAATTGGGATCTATCTTCTTTTTCCTTTTCTTTCTTTCTACTTTTTTTTTAAAAAAAACAACCTTTTAAATTCAGTTTTGATGAATTAAGAGTCTGATTTTAATGAAATAAAAGTTTACGCTTTATAATTATAGAAACTGAAAACATTATTATTATTACTACTTAATTCATAGTTAGTAGTAGTTTATATTGAATGTACAATTCATTAGTAAACATTTGGTTAAAATATAAAATATAATTAATTTATTAATCATATACATGATGATGAATAGAATGATGATTATTTGAATGAGTTCTATCTTTTTTAAATGCTAAATATTTTGTTTTTAATTGTATTGTATTATCATTTATATTGGATGAAGTAAATTGATGATAATAATTAGATGTACTAGTTGATAATGTTGGATAATTTGATTTTCTACGTGCTGCTGGTGCACATATAACATTAATTGGTTTAGACATTTCACTTACTATTTTATGACATTCATCACCACTTTCTAAATGACAAATACATTTACATGTTGATGGTTGATGACCTAAAAGAAATAAATAGTAAAATAAATATCTTAAGTATTTATTTCATATAGAATTTTTGATTTGTGTAATATTATCTACGCAAGATGCTTAGGATCCGTTGACCAGACACTATCAGCAACAACCTACTGTGTGAGACAACAAACTAGATTCCAGTGGAGGAAGAAATCAGGAAGAAGCATTGGAAGTGGATAGGATATACATTGAGGAAATCACCCAACTGAAACACAAGACAAGCCCACACATGGAATCGTGAAGGTCAAAGGAGAAGAGGAAGAACAAAGAACACATTACAACGAGAAATGGAGACAGACATGAGAAGAATGAACGAAAGTTGGATAGAACTAGAAAGGAAGGCCCAGGACAGAGTGGGTTGGAGAATGGTGGTCGTTGGCCTATACTTCATTGGGAGTAACAGGCGTAAGTACGTAAGTAAGTAATATGCATAGGAGAACATAATGAAATAGTAACTATGAATGAACTAATATTTCTACATTCTTGATGAGAAGTGAAACAATTACTTTTATCTAAAGTTTATTTCTAATTCACTACTATAGTGTAGGGACGATATAACAATTAAATAAGTGACATAGTTTCATAAAAAATATATCATAGTTACTGGTGGTATTTTAATCGATAGTTGAACTCATAAACATATTTTTAGTAAAGAATTACATGAATGAGTCTAATTCCTGTCTGAATATATAATAAGGGACTGAGGATAACTTAGAAAAAATATGGATGCTGCTTCGTTTAGATATGACTATTCAAATTTAAAGTACAAACATTCAGGCCATAATTGATATGTACATAGAAAACTTGATAAACGTTTAACATTATTCTTTAGCGTTTCACATGTTATTCCATTTGATTAGACAATTTTAGTGTTAGAGTCTCAAGAAATCAGTTTGTGTTGTCAAGGAGGAAACTAACGTAAAACCGGTAGTTTGACACTAACTGATGTTAGAGTGAGTTGTACTATTTAAATGATATTTTACGTTTGGTGAATATCTAAATTACTATTGTTTAATCACTGAAAAGTGACCAATGTAATATTCGTCTACCCTTCTAAATTCTGTCCAAATCCTATTACATAAGTGGCATTTTAGCAATTATTTCAGGTGACACGATATCACATGAACTTTATTGAAATGTTGGGTGGTTAGCGGTAATCAACAAGAAAACATGTTTGACTAAGGCTTCATGCTATTCGGCACTTGACCTGACTAGCTTTCTGATAATATCCTAATATGTGAAACTGGGTGATGCAGATTCGATTTCCCTAGAGTCAATCAGTTCTCTAAATATCACAGGAACAAGCTACTGCTAAGATTCAATTGATACAAAACCTAAATTAAGTAGGATTTTAAGTTACCTACTTCCGACCGCCTAACATCTACCATCCATATATTGCATTTAGTAAAACAACGAACAAGCTGCTGAAAAATGCTTGAGAATTCTTATGTTATCAATTTACTTACCAGGAGATGCAGCACATCGCAGTAAATGATATACAGGATCACCGAATTCCACTGAAATCAATCAATGAAAACCATACTTATGTATATTTAATAATACAATGGTATAAACGGATATGTTAACTACAGAAATGTGTTCATTAATTAACAGCTATTCATCGATAAACACTGATTAATATTCAGTCCTTTCTTATATAACTATCTACCATGATTGTTTTTTGTGTATATTATACTTTCTAATTTATTATTTCTTAAACAAGATTGCTTCAGATATTTCATTCTATTGTGATACATGGAAAAATATTACCCAATAACTAGTCATTGGTTTTCAAGATTATTTAGATAGAAATACTAGGCTATGGCGAACTGTCAGCAGAATTGATTACCTTAAGTGTTGTTCATCAGGGCTGTCCACTTTCTCCATTCTTATTCAAATTTGTCGTTAACATGCTTTTAGAAATAACATTTTCATCAACTGAATCTCCAAGAGTTGAACTTTTACCGGGAGACTCACTTGTTGACTTAGAATACGCCGATGACATACTTCTATTTGGTGAAGACGCTGACAAAATGCAGAGTCTTCTGACCACTATAAGCAACAATGCAGGGATGTTCAGGATGCGATTCTCCCCCTCGAAGTGTAAAATATTACTTCAGGATTAGGTTACATGGCACCTGAACTAATGATAGGGAGTGAAGTAGTTGAGCGTGTTGACTGCTTCACTTATCTTGGGAGTCTCATCAGCCCTTGTGGTCTGGTGTGCGACGAAATCTCAGCACGGATATAGAAGGCTCGTCTAGCTTTCGCCAACTTGCGTTATTTAAGGCGTAGGCGAGATATCCGTCTAGCAACAAAAGGACGGGTTTACTGTGCAGCAGTCCGTTCTGTCCTACTTTATGGAAGTGAAACATGGCCGATAAGAGTAGAGGATATCCGTAGGCTACTAGTGTTCGATCATAGGTGTCTTCGACGCATTGCTCGTATATCCTGGGACCACCGGGTAAGTAATGAAGATGTTAGGAAACGGGTACTAGGTAAGGATGGCAAATTGATTGATGAAGTAGTGAAACTTCACCAGTTGAGATGGCTGGGACATGTGCTACGTATGCCCAACCACCGACTGCCCCGACGTGCAATGCTTTATGGTGTAGGAGCAGGTTGGAAGAAAGCTAGGGGCGGCCAGACCAAAACATGGCATAAATCCATGAAGTCGCTGACAAGTGGACTGAGCCATGTTGGTAGGTGTAGGCTACCTGGTTGGAATTCGCGAGATGATAGCAACCGATGGTTAGAGACCTTGAATGACATGGCTCAAAATCGTTTGCAATGGAGTAGGTGCATCCACTCTTTGTGTTCTACCAAATTCTAATCTGAATTCTTCATGTCTTTATCTTTTCTCTCTTTCCAAATTTATTCCATTGTATTATACTCCTTCAATAACATCTTCAAACCCTTATCTTTCACATTAATGCTTATACTCTTACTACTTCTACCACTATGGGATTTGAATCGATAACTTCATCTCTGTGCTAATGTGGTATGGCAACTCGAACTGATGTACGTACGTACGAAGTTCTACGTTGTGACTGACTGACTGAGATAGAAATACTTGGTAAAATCATGACGTTTAGCGAGATAGAGTGAAAGCATTCACTATCCCGCCTCACGAGATTCCAACCCAGGACCTATCAGTCTCGCCCGCGAACGCTTAACTACTAGACCACTGAGTCGGTATCCAACGCTGTTAATGTCTAACTTCAGTCGTTTATCAGTGTCTTCAGTGAGTTGATATCTCACAACAAACTTGGGTTTGAATCTCTCGAGGCGGGATGGTGGATGAGAAGTCCCACAATAGGACGAAACGGCCGTCCGGTGCTTCTAGGTTTTCCATGGTGGTCTAGCTTTAATTGCCTCAACTATATAAAATTACTGAAATCTCCACAAAAACCCTTTCTGATGTGTAAATCTCCTTACAAAAATATATTGGGAAGTGTTAATGAATATTGAATAATACAAAAATATTTTCACATAGTATATGAACTTACTGCATTCATCTGACCTTTTCATTTGTTTTTTGAATAGCAACTCTTTCTGTTAAAATTATTAAAAAATTATAAAATAAAAATTAAATTTAAGTTACTTTTTTAAAATTTAGTATCTGGTGAAGAAATGTGAAAATTTGATGAGCAAACCATAATGGTTATACAATAAACTGAATTGTATGTTATATATATGATATCTTTTCAACAACTTGTGTCTGTTTAAGCTCTTCCCAATGTATTTCAGTAAACAAATTGGATGGTCATATAAATTACTTACTTACTTACGTACTTACGCCTGTTGCCCCTCGTCGAGGAGCATAGGCCGCTCACCAGCATTCTCCATCCAACTCTGTCCTGAGCCTTCCTTTCCAGTTCTTTCCAGTTGCTATTCATCCTTTTCATATCTGCTTCTATTTCCCGGCGTAGTGTGTTCTTTGGCCTTCCTCTTTTCCGCTTCCCTTCCGGATTCCAAGTTAGGAATCGCCTTATAATGCACATTGGTGATTTCCTTAATGTATGTCCGATCCACTTCCAACGTCTTTTCCTAATTTACTCTTCAGCTGGAAGCTGGTTTGTCCTCTCCCATAAAACGCTGTTGCTGATAGTATCCGGCCAATCGATGTTGAGTATTTTGCGTAGACAACTATTTATAAATACTTGTACCTTCTTGATGATGGTCGTAGTAGTTCTCCACGTTTCAGCTCCATACAGTAGGACTGTCTTTACGTTCGTATTAAAGATTCTGACTTTGAAATTGGTTGAGAGTTGTTTTGAGTTCCGTATGTTCTTCAATTGTAAAAATGCTGCCCTTGCTTTGCCAATCCTTGCCTTTACATCTGCATCCGATCCTCCTTGTTTATCAACGATGCTCCCCAGGTACTTGAATGTTTCCACCTCTTCCAGAGTTTCGCCATCAAGTGTGATTGGGTTGGTGTTCTCCGTGTTGCATTTGAGAATCTTGCGTCTTCCTTTGTGAATGTGGAGGCCTATCTATGCGGAGGCTGCTGCTACATTTGCTGTCTTCATCTGCATTTGTTCGTGTGTATGAGAGTGGAGGGCTAGGTCATCTGCGAAGTCCAAATAATCTAATTGATTCTGAGCTGTCCATTGTATTCTGTATTTCCCTTCAGATGTCGAATTCTTCATAATCCAATCAATCACTAGAAGGAAGAGGAATGGAGAGAGTAGACAGCCTTGTCTGACTCCAGTCCTCACTTGGAATGCATCTGTCAGCTGTCCTCCATGCACGACTTTGCACTGTAGTCCGTCGTATGAGTTCTGGATAATGTTGACAATCTTTTCAGGAACTCCATAGTGTCGAAGAAGTTTCCATAATGTTCTCCTGTCCACGCTGTCAAACGCCTTCTCATAGTCAATGAAGTTGACGTATAGTGATGAGTTCCACTCAACTGATTGTTCAACGATGATCCATAGTGTCGCATTCTGGTCTGTGCACGACCTATCCATACGGAATCCAGTCTGTTGATCCCTAAGTTTGGCGTCTACTGCGTCTTTCATCCGATTCAGCAGCACTCTGTTGAAAACGTTTCCTGGTACTGATAGCAAACTGATGCCTCTGTAATTTTCACATTTGCTCAGATCTCTCTTCTTTGGTATCTTGATGAGATATCCTTCTTTCCAATCCATTGGAACTTGTCCCTCTTCCCAAATCTTCTTGTATAGAAGGTAAAGCATGTTTGCAGTTATTTCAATGTCTGACTTCAGTGCTTCTGCTGGTATATTGTCAGGTCCTGCCGCCTTCCCACTTTTGATTTGTCTGATGGCCATCTTGACTTCTTCGATCGTTGGTGGAGTGACATTTATAGGAAGGTCAGTGTGTGCTGCTTCGATGTTCGGTGGGTTCAATGGGGCTGGTCTATTCAGCAGTTCCTCGAAGTATTCTACCCATCTTTTCCTCTGTTCTTGAATCTCAGTGATTGTCTTTCCTTCTTTGTCCTTGACTGGTCTCTCTGGTTTGCTATATCTTCCTGCCAATTTCTTCGTTGTATCATATAGTTGTCTCATATTCCCTTCTCTTGCAGCTTTTTCCGCCGTCATTGCTAGTTCTCCCATGTATTTCTGCTTGTCGACCTTAATGCTTTTCTTCACTTCCCTGTTTGCTTCTGCGTAGTCTGCTTGTGCTTTGACTTTCTCTGCTCGTGTTCGGCTGTTGTTAATTGCTAGTTTCTTGTTCTTCCTTTCTTGAATTTTGTCCAGGGTTCCCATAGAGATCCATTCTTTATGATGATGCTTTTTGCAACCCAGAACCTCTTGAAACGTTGAAGTTAGTGCTTCTTTTATCCCTTCCCAGTTGTCCTCCAAAGTATTTTCTTGTTCATTCAGTAGATCCTGTAGAGCTTGGAACCTGTTGTTGAGAGTTATCTTGAATTCGTGGAGCTTGTCAATATCTCGAAGGAAGGCTGTATTGAACCTTTGTAGTGCTGTTTGTCCAGTTGTCCAGTCTTTCTTTAGCTTCAGTCTCATCTTGGCCACAACCAGGTGGTGATCTGAAGCTATATCAGCTCCTCTCCGGGTTCTCACATCTTCCATTGATCTTCGGAATTTTTTGTTGATACAGATGTGATCTATCTGGTTCTCTGTGGTGTGGTCCGGTGAGGTCCATGTAGCTTCGTGTATGTGCTTGTGTGGGAATATTGTGCCGCCTATAACCAATTTGTTGAATGCACATAGGTTTGCAAGTCTCTCCCCATTTTCATTTCTCTCTCCTAATCCATGTCGTCCAATTACATCTTCATATCCTGTGTTGTCCACTCCAACTTTAGCATTTAGATCTCCCATCAGGATGGTGAAGTCCTTTCGTGAGCACTTCTCTATAATTGATTGCAGCCTTTCATAGAACTGATGTTTATCATCGTCGTTGCTATCATTGGTGGGTGCATAACATTGGATAACGTTCATTGTGATCTCTTGCTTCTTTGTTCTGAATGATGCTTTGATTATCCTGGGTCCATGAGATTCCCATCCCACAAGTGCATTTGGACAGAGTTAGAGCAACTCCCTGAGTGTGTGGAGCATTTTCCCCTTCGTGACCGGAGTACAGCAGCATCTCTCCTGTACCTAGCCTTTGTTATCCAGTTTGTGTCCAATGGGTTTCGCTGATTCCGAGTACTGCCAAGTTGTATCTCCTCATTTCCATTGCTATTTGGCTGGTCTTTCCTGTCTCCCACATTGTCCGGACGTTCCATGTACCTATAAAGAGTGTTGCTCTGGTTGTTAGAAGGTGCATCGGTCTCATGACTTCCGAAGAATTTCGGCTTTCATCATGAGACGTCATAATTATTCCTTCAACTCCCAGGGCAGAGTTTAAATGGTTTGAATTATTTTTTCTGGTTAGCGTTTTTTTAGCGAGTTAGCTTTTCTACGGGATGGGGTCGCTAACCCCATGCCCAACCCTCCTCCTTTACCCGGGCTTGGGACCGGCAGTAACTCTAGAAGAGCTACAGGCGGAGTTGGTCATATAAATGCTTAGTTTTAAATGTTTATTTAATAAACTGTTCGTACCAAAATCAATAAAATGTCTTATTATAGAAGGTAGCTAGTATTACAAAACTCGATAAAACAAAAAAAACATAGTTTCACAGTGTGAGGTTGTGGAAATCGCTTAATCATGAACCGATCAGTTTTACACCACCATTGTAAACCTGAAAGCACTGGACGGCCGTTTCATCCTAGCGTGAGACTCCTCAGCAGTGCACATCTACAATCCATTACGTGGGATTTGAAAACATTACCTCCAGTCTCGCACTAACACCTAATCTACGGACCACTGAGCCGTGTTCGTTTTTAACTTCAACCAGTCCATGATATTTCGTGACCATCTTTCATTGTCTTCGGTAGGTAACTGCCTAATACCCGACACAGTTGAACTCTATTAGTCACGAGTTCTTACTAGGACGTTGAGTATTACATCTCGAGGCTAGTCGCTAGTGATTAAATGATTATTTTCAGTGTGATATTGAGGTCCTGAGTGAGAGTATATGATTCAGGTGGTGAATTTTAATATTTTTGTATCTTTTGAATTGAATATCCTAAATGTAAAGCTTTTATAGTCATTTTAGATAATATTAACTCTTACTTTTATTAACGTAAGACAAATTTTACCGATTTCAATAATTCTCAATGTAAGAAACTTCAAAAAACAGGTATTTCCTATCTACAAAGAATCAAGGATTTATATTTATTCAAGATAAAATGTTAAAATTATCAATAAACTACATGAAAAGATGAATTACCTAGAATGACCACTTCATTTTGTATTTATCAGTTCGACTGCTTCTGTGGAGCAAGTTATATTGGTCGAAGTTCTAGGAATTTACATTTTCGTGCTTGCGAACACCTCCCAGCGTGGTTAAGCAAAGGTTTGGTGAAGAAAGTGAATAGCTCGATATTGACCCATTTAGTACAAACTGGTTATGGTGCCAGTATAAACCAATCCTTTTCAATTATTTATAGTGTCAGTAATTTTTTGCCAAAGCTTGTCAGGTTTAAAGTCCTTCAAACGTCTGAGGCAGTAGCCAGCAGGATGAAGAAACCGGAGCTATGCGTACAGAAAAAATATCTCCAACCCCCGCTCCTCCCCTAGCCAACCACAAGGCCATTTAATCAATAGTAATCTTAGCTATTCAATGACCTAATTTGACTATTGTACTTACGACCTTTCGTAGTCAAATGTAATTGTCTCTCTTATCTTTATTCGCAAATCTTTGTATTATTATTATTATTATTGGTTAAACATCATTATTAATCTCCCCTATACATGATTCGTTCACATCGCATTGATCCCTTCTTATTACGTCTTACTAATTTTTCACACAATTTAGTCATATGAACATGAACAATGTTTATATGTACTTAAAATTAGTTAAAATGGAAAGCAATAATACAAAGTATATTGGACATGACTTAATTTGTGATATTTAATACTTTTAGTTAAGAGTACCTTTACATTTTTCATAACTATTTCCTTAGTTTACCAATTGTTAGATGACCAGTTTTAGTTGTGGATAATTTTTGAAATTTTAAAAAAATATCGCGCTTAAAATGTCATCTTTTATTAAATATGATTTCTTCAGGCGTACTGTAGAAAAGGAAACATCAATGGGTTCAAGAATAGATTACAGAGTTAGGTATTTATTGACTTAATTAAATCACAGACAATTTATATGAAGTCTTAGATTATCTTAAGTTTAGTTGAAAACAAATGAATAAGAGAAAGCTTGAATTTGAAAAAAGAAAAGTTATTCTTCTCGTAATGGAAATTAATATGTTTATTTTGAGGATTATTCATGAAACTGTCGATAGTGCACAGAAATATAGTTAACTTTGTTATACATAGTCATATATATATAGTTACAAAATAAGTTATTTATTGTTTTGGTTATTACTCTTCTTGAATGAATGTAATGTATAAACGTTAATCTACGTATGATTTATTCATGTTACAATAGTTCTCATCTCGAAAAAAACCAAATGTTCAACACTATTTTGCTTTCATTTTTCAATTTATTCAAATCAGTCTACCTTTTCAGTTTTTTATTTGTTAATATTACAAGAAAATATAATACAGTCACGGGATGAACATGAACTCTGGAATACAGGTACATTCATCTGACGAGTACCAAATGGGACGAAACGCGCCATTTGCATTCCACTGCTAACCACCAACCATCTTTGCTTATAAAGCTTGTGACTTAAGGCAATATCGAGGCCGTGCGCAGAGAATGCACATACGCTAATAATAGACTGATGATTTACAGTCCTAAACATTGACGGGAAGATTCAAGTTAACAATACCAAGTGAATTACAGTTTTAATTTGTTTAGAATATTGTCAAATTTATAGATTATTATTAACATTCGATGGAAGAGAGATGGAAATAATCATAACATTTGATAACTTAATTTCAAGTAATTAAATATTGTACTATATACATGCTATGAATGAAGTACATATTATTTAGAAAAAAAACAATTTTCAATCATTATTGTCAAAGAGATGCACTTACCATAATTTTAGTAACCTACTGAACAAATGATATATGATGCTGTGTAATGTACTAAAAAGGCACACATTCATATACTACTTACAAATCTTAATATAAAATAATTTGTGTAAACTGGATAAGTGAAGTACAATACAGATAATGAGAAGTATGGCACTAAATTATCAACATTTAGTCCTGTGAATATATATATCCATCTATAAATTTTGTGAAGCAAATGTTTCATCTATTTAAATGATTTACATTAAGTATATCTTAGTTTATCCGCTTAATTAATATATTTGTAATAAAATGAAAAGTTATTAGTAAGGTAGCGTTTTAGAAGGAATGTCGGTTTAACTCTCCCCTATATATATATATATATATATATATATATATATATATATATGTTTAGTTCAGGGGGATTATTTAATGTTCTATCCACAATTTATCCACAATGAAAACGTTGTACTTTTCTAGCTTATAGAATACAAATGACGAACACAAAGCAAAATGTTTATTTGATTTACTGTGTAATGAGACAAAAATAGAAAATATACACAGTAATTTATTTTAGTTAAATATACTATAGTAACCATTATGATTATTATTTTCATCTGAATGAAAGTTTTGTTAATGTTACGTTAATAGTTGAAAGCATGAGTTAATTGAAGCTAGACCACCGTGGAAAACCTGGAAGCACTGGACCGCCGTTTCGTCTCATTGTGAGACTCCTCAACAGTGCGCATCTACGATCTCGCCTCGCGAGATTCGAACCCAGGACCTACTAATCTCCTAGTAATTATTTTGTTATACTACTGTGTAGATAAATGATATGTGTCTAGTTTTCTTGACTACTTTTCATTTAGTTTAAACAGGAGTCAGTATTTTTAAATACTTAAGACTAACGTGGCTTTATATCATGTGGTTCTAAGATCTGTATAGTTATCATAATAACGTCAGTATTATTTCCAATGATACCAGTTTAAGTATATTTTCTCTTTCGAGATTAAATTGTTATATGGTGGATGATGTCTGACGGTTAGCAATTCATGGATTTAGTTCGCTCTTATTTAAGATCATTTATTGTTCTTAAAGGATAATTAACAATAAATTTAGTACTAGTGGAAATTTGTTTTAGATGTAGACCATTACTCGAAATATCGCTAATATGTCATCATGTATGATTAATGTATCTAGGAATTTGATAATTCTCCAGGTTGATTGAAGATTTTATCGTAATATACCTAGAATTAGTTACAAACTAGTTCATAAAAATTTTTATACATATATACAGTTTTTCGTAAGATGGAAGGGTACTGAAAGTTCTCATACCATATATTTCAAATGAAGGCTACGTTAGACGTAAAATATGAACTACTTATAGTGTCATACCTGGTGAAACAAATTATTTTAGATTGTGAAAGATGTGTACCACAAGGTTGCTTGATAGTCAGATTGAAATAGGAAAGTAAATGATTAATAAATGAGAATGCATTTCATAAATTATAGCAACACTGTTTGATATTTTATTATCAACGGACGTAATAAATTATTACTATGTAAAAACTATAAGTTATATGGATTCTAATAAATTTGATGTTTTTTCAAGTATGATGGGTAGATTTCTTTCCAAGTAATCTGTAAGATATAGATGTTAAGTCAAACTCGATGAAGAATAATTTATGGATATCTATAAAAATCAAAGGAAAATGTCAAACAGACATAAAAAAGAAAACTCCGTATTCTTCATCCAAATGTTGTATCATGTCATAGAGTCAGTTTTGATACTTATTAATTGAACTGTCACTGTTAGAAGCTTTTATGAAATATAAGTATAGAAATGAATAAGCTATTCAGTATGTATTCAGGATAAATTAAGACACAGAAATCTGTTAATAACTGTCAGCATGAACCGATAAACTCATTTAGTAGGTTAATGAAGGATAAATGGTAACTAAAATAATAACACGTTTTCCTTCAGCTTCTACTGATATCATATCCGAAAATTCACTTCTCACAGAATATTCGCATGTTCATACATAAAGTGGTTTTACAGTAGTTTCATACATCTAACTTCTTTGATAAGTTTGAATAGCGCAAAACCAGTGAAATTTTTAGAACAAAGAAAAGAGAATTCATTTTCAAGCAAAGCATCTCATTAGTTATAAAACAGCCCAAATTTATAGAGAATGACAGAATCAGAACAAAAAGTTTGTCATATCACAGTTAATAAAATTTGGGAGATTATTCAAGGTTAAAAAAACCATCATCGGTTTCAGTCATTCATATCAGCTTCATAAAATAAAGTATGTATAATCTTAGTTTCTAATAGTAATATTCTTTATAACTGAAGTCCGTTTAGATCTAATGAAAAACCATGGAGTTAAATAAATCCAGTATGACACAACTTATGCATTTAATGGTATATAATTAAAGAATTGATATGGGATATCGTTTCAGTTTTGTTACTTGGACTAGACTTTCTGTTGTATCCACTAGGTAACAGATCCTATTTTGATAATCGAACAATGAAATACTATGATATTTACAATAATCTAAGTAATTTATCCAAACATGAATGCATGAAACATTGTTTTAAACTTAATTATGTTTATATAAGAACTTTTGTCTAAATTAGGGCGAATAGTTTCACAGTATTTGGGCACCGAGTTGATGTAAGACATTAAATAGGAATAAAATATTTGTAAAGTCTCAGCGAATGAATCTGAAATAAATCCAACGTTTCGTCTGGCAATCTGGTCCAAGCTTTTTCAAATTCATTCTCTGAGATTTTACAAATATATTATTCCTATTTAATGTCTTAATTATGTTATCATGTGAAATCATGATTATAAATGCAATATTACAAACAACCGGTCAAAATCTCAAATATTCATCATTACCTAACTATGAAAATTTTGATTTTTAAAATGGATAATTCATCATTAGATTGAAATATGAAAACCATTTTTGGTAGGCTTAATATATAATAAGATGAGACTGTCCTCGATTAGGACTCCTTTTATTTCACATTCCAAACCTCTTTATTCCTAGAAATTTTCGATTTATTAGCTAACAAAATATTTTGTATATCATCAAGTATTTTGGCTGTCAATATTGTTTCTGTATCCAGCAAGATTTCTCATCTATAATTTAATGTTGTGATGGTTCTGTATTTTGAAGATAGTTACTATGGTTACCTCTTGTTTAGTTATATATCATGAGCTCACTTTACTGATCAACCGTTTCTTTAACATATATTTCATCCAATGTCAGATTCTAAAAACATAAACTTTCTATGAAGGTGTTGTTTAAAGTTTATAGAAATCGAAAGGAAGACAGCTTGAGCATCATGTTTCCTCTGAGTCATCCAACATATTATTAATCGTACAAAAGCATACAACTATATAAATCTGAAAGTTAAATTAAATAGTACAGTTAATATAATTCAGGGTTTATTATTAAAACATCTATAAAGCCAGATACATAATTCACTGTATATTGTCGTAGAAACTGACAATGAATTAGTCAGCTTTGACATTTGAAATAATAAGTATCGAGTTCTTCTTGTGATAGACAGTGTGAATATAAGTAATAGTTAGTTAAGATGATAAAAACCTAAACGGTGTAGTTTAACTAGTAAAATATAAAGCTGATTATTATTTACATATAAAAATGAATATTTTGTACAACTGATATATTCTCAACATTGAAATTGATAGATATAGTATATATAAAGTTTTCACTCATTCGTTAAAAAATTTTGATTGAGATCATGAATTGATCAAGGTTTGACCATCATTGAAAACCTGGAGGCACTGGACGGTCGTTTCGTCCTTGTATCCAATACCTCAGCACTACGCATCCACGCATTCGCGCGCGAGACCGAAGGTCATACATTCAAATCCCGCGTGTGAGAACGTGAACACTCACTGCTGAGGAGTTTGTTGCTAGGACGAAACAACCGTCCAGTGCTTTCAGGTTTTCAATAGTGGTCTAACATTAATCGATTCATGATCTCACTCAAAACTCAACAATCTCCACAACTTTGTACGAAGAAAATATTTTCTCGTTTATCTCATGAATAAATGTTTAATAACAAATACTTGTCGCTACTACTTTTGATACTACTACTACTACTGTCATTTTACTTCGATAAAATTCGCGGTAAACGTTTTAGTATAATATACCATATTTTTTATAAAATAGTAGAACGAATTTAAATAATTAATCACAAAGTGCTGTACGTATTTATTTCATTTTATCATATAGAATAAAGGTGAATAACAGGAACAAGGTATATAGTTTGTGTATATATGCTAAATTTCTTTGTTTGCTTGTTTAACTAGTTGTGTAAAAATGTTGCATCCAATAGTGTGTGAACAAAAGACATTTAGATTGTGAACAAATGAAGAATCAATGTTATATATACAATTACTTCGTCAGTGATAAAAATAAACCTAATAGACTTTGATAGAAAAATATAAAAAACTAGGGCAATAACACATTTTAATATGCTTAGAATACATATAAATATATACATTTGGTTACATGTGAGAGAAAATGGAACTATAAAAAAAATCACTTTGAATAAACTTTATATTATATTGATGTGTGATGACATTATCAGAAGAGTTAAGAAAGTTTACATCCTTAATGGTTGCATTGTTCAAACTAGTATATTTATTAGGCAATATAGTGTTATATTAATCATGTTATGCATGAGATTAGCCAAACTGAGTTTTAGGAATGAAAAAAATCGGGGTATTCATCACACTGGACTAACTGTGTTGTCGCGCTCACAAGCTGCAAGTTAAATTAGTTCAGGAAAATTCACGAGTAAAATAGTTTAAAATATATAGAGATAACTAAGGATTTTTAGGCAAGAGATTTTTAACACGGTGATCACAACGAACGAAATAAGTACTTGTGTACTAATTTTGTGGTGTTGACTTAGATCTTTAGTAGGCATTAAAGATGGTATCTTGAAATTATATATATATATATATGTATATATATATAGAGAGAGAGAGAGAGGGAGAGAGAGAAAGCTCTGTAAATAAACCTCTACTGATTGGTAAGTTCAAAAACACTAAATTCATAAAGGGAATCCTCTGTAGGAAATACCAAATTTTGTTTGTCATTTATTTACCGGAAATACCGCTAACAACATATTGGTAAACTATTCTAAAAAAATACGTTCAACAGTATATATGTAGGCGGCCTGCTTAAACATCTGGGCTACCTGTTTCCCGTCATCTATATATTTCAACAAGTTATCTAATATTGTTTGTTTTAATACATCATTATGGCTATTAAGCACACAACCTATTCCGGTGCGTTTCTGAAAACTGTACAACCTTTCGCTGTAAAGGTTACAAAAGGCCTAATCAGAGATGTCGTGTTTGCTGGGAACATGCAGCAAAAAAGAATATACATTACTCATATGTCGATTGACTGAACTGCTGACATCCAACTAGCGATCACTGAATGTTTATCATCAGGAGCAACGAAGAAATAAGAAACGTAAATATGTTGAAATACTTTATGCTGAGAATTCGATTTTGTACCAAATAATATAATATTGAATAAAGCTAATAATAATAATAATAATAATAAAAGATTAAAAGAGTTTATCATGTTTAAAGTAATCCTTTTCTGTTCTTCACTTAAAGCTGTTTCGCCAAACCATAATTATAAGTGCACTATGATTTTGTCCTACATTCTTATTCATAATGTTTTACTACAATTAAGTTAACAATCAGGTAATTAACTCAAATATCTTAGGAAATGATAATTACATCTACTTAAACTATACTTATACCTTAACAGGTCAGTTTATAAAACGTCTACATTTACACATATTAGTTCGTTTTAAAGTAATATAGCCAAGTTTACTTTGAAGAAAGTTGAGGAATATCGGTAAAAGTCAACTCTATTGAACATTATTTCTTTTTATTAACATTAATATCTTGTTTTTTTGGTCTGTCAGTCAATGACGTTACTTTCAAGTTAGGCTATATTAAACATTTACAATTTTAATAATATGATTTGTGTTAATTTAGTAAACTACTATGAATATCATTTAGTGAGTAGTTTGGTTTATTTGATTTCTAACTTATTCAAATCATTAAAATATTTGTAGTTATTATTTATAAGTAGATTCTCTACCTAAAAAGTAATATATTAACAGATTTTAGTTAACTTCAAGATTGAAAGCATTACATTCATAATATCTTAGTTGTTGGAAATTATTTTATAAATTTTTTGATAGTAATATAATCTATTATGGTAATGAAAATATGATAAGTATAATAAATTTGTAAGCAAAGATGGAGAGTGGCTAGCAGTGGAATCCAGGACGCTAGTTTCGTCCTATTAGGGACTCGTCAGCTGAACGTACCTGCATCTCAGAGTTGATAATCACTCTGGGACGCGAACCCGGTACCTTTCGCTTCAAATGCCATCGCGTTATTTACTCAGCTACTGAGTCCTGATAGCCACTTACTTGTGCAATGAGGTGAAGTTTGAATTCACTTGGTATTGTTTGTTGGAATCTTCCCATTGATGTTTAGGACTGCAATTGATCAGTCTCTTATTGGCAATTTAGTCTTCCACTTGATCGAATTGTAATTGCATTATCATATCTCTCTCACCCTATCTGACCCATATTTATTCTGATCACAGATCTTAAATATTCACTTAACATATATACAGATTCAAGTTTACATTCTACATGAATCATATCAACATTAAGAATTTTATTCTATTTGGTTTGACACTCCTAAATTTACATACTTTAACCAATGTACTTTGCCTTTAACCTGGCCACTTTTGTCGGATTATTAATTTGGATTATATAATTGTAGAACCTGAAGAGAAAGCACATTCTTCATTCAAATATTACCCTTTTAAATATCTTATTATCAAAATGAACATTGTCTAGTTACAAAAAAAAATAGAAATAAAAATAGACCATTGCATAAATTATTGGTTGAAATTCTTTTACTGTTTAAATGTCTTCTGCATGTACAAAAAACGAGGTTTCTTTTATTATACAAAATTCTTTTACTGATTTGAAATGTTTAAATATATTGAATGGTAGGTAAGGAAAGTTCTTCATAAAAAATCTTATTACTTATGATTCTATATATATATATATCATGTGTTTTCAAAACCATCGTTTCAACTAAACAGACTTTGTTGGTTGAAGTATTTGAAGTTTAATGTGACTAATAGGTATTCGAGGATTATCGTCATAAGAAAGATTATAATTATAGACTAGTACTCTAATCTCGTGATGAAACGAATTTTTACAGTGCTTTTGTTGTTTTATAACTGTTCAAGAATATCCTTACATGGTTTTTTCAATAATCTTCCTTTCCTATGTGTATTATTTTGATTATGAAAGAAACAGTTTAGAAATACTGATTTGAATTATATAAATTTTGATATTTCCATGTTTACCAGTCCATTTTACATAAGAAATTTGATCATTAAACGCGTATTCTAAAACAATTAGAAGAATACGTGATACTTAATTACAAATTGTATGGTTAAATGACCAGTTTTTGTGGTTTAAGATAGTAATGAATACAAACGCACAATTTTTTGAGCTAGATGGAATAAGTACTATGTACGTTAAGCCATAAAAGCCAAAGCCAAATACTTAGTGTTTGGACAGAATGACTCTGAAAAGTGATTTGTAAAAAATAGATTTCATTGATTTTGTACATCATGACGATATTTACTATTAGCTGAAGTCGTCTAATGGCTAATGAAAAACCAGGGAACATTGAACTTGTGCTATACTTGGTTACCTTATAACTTACAGCGAATAGGAATATGTTGATCCATATTTATTAATTCACATATTTATTCAGTTAAATATATGGTATAACCATAATCGAATATGATGAAGCAGTAACTCAGTAGTAAAAGAAATTGATTTTCAGTCTCCAAGTAGCAGGTTTTAACCTCTCATCATCAACTTTGGTTTGAACTACCGGGTAGTTTTAGGAGCCCTCACACTTAAAGTCTTGCTTGATGTACGCCAATCTGTATCTGATAGATCAGCTGAGTCATCGTCTGTTATGAATGAACACAGAGTTTAGTCTGATTTCTCTTAATTAGTGACAGAGCTAACTTTGATGATATTATATTCATTTTCATTTGTTAATCTAAATTATAATGATCATAGTGCAACTCTATAGAGAGAAGTCGGTCAATACTTAAGTGAAGATAAACTTGGCGATGTTTTCTACCCAACAATAAATCAACATAAATTAAAATCAGTACTCACGAAAAGAACAATCATCTATAGGTGTCACAAGTTGTATTAATAAGTACAAATGATCCCAGCACCATGATGACTGAACGTAAACAATACGAATTACATTTATTTAACTTCTGATTATTTAAAAGCTAAAGAAGTATCATAACAAGAAAATTCAACTGACCATTAATGAAGCATAATTAAGTAAAAATTATTTTCATATAAACACTGAGTTAAAAGAGTGTCTCTCGAACTTTAACTGTAAATAATTATTAGATTGTAAAGATAAATTCTTCTGATATACTCTTCATCATAATGAAATTAAAATGGAATAATAGTTACATAATCTAAGTTCTTTGATCAAAAATAAAATCAATCAAGAAATAAAATTTGAACTATGTAAAAGGATGAATCAGAAGCTGAAACTATATTTAATCAATCAGAAAATTTAAAATTTTGATGCCTAATTAAAGTGTTTCATATGAATGATATTTGTTAACAAATAGATCAAGCATCATGCAACATAACTAGATACGATCCGTTCAATAATTTGTAATTATTCTTGAGAACAAAAACTTTAAATGAAACGCAACTAGTCATTGCAGATAATGAGAGTTCCGGATTAAATTTTAAGTTGCTCTTACTAGTACATATTTTTGCGAAGTTGTTAAACACGTCTATTCAATATGCATACGTATATTGTTTGAAGATTTATAAACATGGTATGGTATTTTCGTTCAAATCTTTAGCAGTGAGACTATAATTTATGGACGAACCAATCAGATTTACGATAACAGATCTTGAATCTCGGTGCGAAATTCTTCAATTATTTGGCTAAATAGCACTTTGGCATTTTAAATGAACTTAGTTCGTGATGAAAACCCCTAATCTAATTCCTAACCCTAATCATCAGCAATAAACCGTAATCCTTATCCTTTACATAGGTTTAAAATCCTGATTTAGCCGTAATAAGTAGATAGACATTCTTAAGTCCACTTTAGAGTTGCTCAACTGTCTTTCATAAATTATAGTCTCACCTCTTTAGCTGTAATATAAATCCACGTGACAAAAGTCAATGTAATTTATCAAATGAAATTTAGTTTATCCAGAATAAACAACTTAATATACATAGATTTATTTGTATTTTATGTTCACTATGAATAATAATCGGATACCGTCTCAGTGGTCTATCGGTTAAGTGCTTTGGTGCGAGACTGATAGGTTCTGGGTTGAAATCTGGCGAGGCGAGATCGTGGGCACGCACTGCTGAGGAGTCCCACAATAGGACGAAACGACTGTCTAGTGCTTCCAGGTTTTCCATAGTGGTCTAGCTTCAATTGACTCACGCTTTCAACTATGAAAATACTGAAATCTCCACAAAACTTCTTCTGATAATTGTATAGTTCAATCCATGAAATAATTTGAAAGTTATTCATTTATTAGTTACATTCAATTATCTACAACTTTATCATGTTTTTTTATTCTAAAAAAGTTTATGCACAAATGGTATCCATTCCTTTGTTTAATAAAAATTTCAAGATACAAATAATCAACTTTCTATTTACTATTTCTATCATTCTAATTTAAATTAACATGAAGCAATTAGTCCCTTTGATAAATTTCGATGATGTAATAATAATAATAATAATAATCGAAACAGGCCATAAGATTGATCTTGATTCGGCTTTTGTGGTGTTGTATAAAAGTGTAAAAGGGCGTATACTAAGGTTTATTGAAGCATCAGCCAGAAGAAAATTCGAACCCTCCTTTGTGTATTCAAAAACAGTTTGTTCTCTCCTTAAACCTACCCTGGTAATATATGCTTATTAACAAGAGTGATTAGGTGTCAATTTGTTTTCACATTATTTTTACCATTATTATCCCTGTCTATTCTTACCCACCAGTTGTAGTCTAGTTGACCTTTTATTTTTATATATAAATGTTTCTAACAAGTATATGTGCGATCAGATTGTTCGAAATGTATTGCACTAATATAGCACATAGTTCTGATAATCTTCGTCTTCTTATTACATTATCGAAATTAAATTAACATCATCAAAATCAATAATTTAAGTAAAAATAAATTTAAAGAAAAACAGAGAATACAAAGGAGAATCATTTAATAGTTCATTTGACCAGCTGTTCAATATGTATTTATCTATGTAAGCAAATAAAGAAATGTTTGAAAATCGTGCCAAAATCTTTTTGTTTTAAACTTTCTTCCATAATTGGCTATATTTGTATATTTATATGTATATGTAGTATTGTGAAAACATTACAACATGTCGTCAAGTGTAACACCATGTTTTAATCTTATTATGGGCACAATTAATGCATAGAAATGTATTACAGGCTTTTTTTTAAAAAAAGAAACACATTCATTTCTCTTACTATCTTTTTCTTTTTTAATTGAAATAAAAGAAGTTTGATTTTATTTATATTAATGAATTTTGAATAGGGAATAACAATTGAAGAATATCGATAATGTAATAAGAAGACGAAGATTATCAGAACTATGTGCTATATTAGTGCAATACATTTCGAACAATCTGATCGCACATATACTTGTTAGAAACATTTATATATAAAAATAAAAGGTCAACTAGACTACAACTGGTGGGTAAGAATAGACAGGGATAATAATGATAAAAATAATGTGAAAACAAATTGACACCTAATCACTCTTGTTAATAAGCTAATATTACCAGGGTAGGTTTAAGGAGAGAACAAACTGTTTTTGAATACACAAAGGAGGGTTCGAATTTTCTTCTGGCTGATGCTTCAATAAACCTTAGTTTACACCCTTTTACCTTTTCATACAACACCACAAAAGCCGAATCAAGATCAATCTTATGGCCTGTTTCGATCACGCGTTTGGCAATAGATAAAAGTACGATTAAAAAAACAACAGTAATTCTAATATGCACAATTAATAAGTTTTAAATGATTGATGAATGTGATAATGACTTTTGCCCAATGAAATTATCGTTGAACATATTCTAAAGCTACTAATTAGTAACAAACGATGGGTTTTATTGAAATTAGTTAGATCTTGATTAGATTCAAAAGTGTACATCTCCATAGTTTGAAAGTAAATTGAAGCCCATTGGTTAGTGTGTGTTTAAAGTATTATATGAATAGTAGTTCATGAAATTGTTACACAAAATCTCTTTATTTGACCACGTACCGTGATATGCAATATTTGAAACTTTGATTATCGTTTGTTTATTTTTTTTGTTTCTTAATGATACACTATCCCTCTATTTACCTACAAATTATAGTTTCAAGTAGATAAATTATTGATAAATACGATTGTGTATGTCATTTAAATGGGAAAATTGAAAATCAAAATTTTCTTCTGAAATCGTGTTTATCTCTTCTACAAAAGGGTTACTATCTTTAAATTCTTACAGCTCATGTAATTGTCTTTACGCTAAATGTTATTTTGGTAAATAATAAATATCGGTATCGATTTTTGTTTTTATGAATATTTCAGCACGCGAGACTGAAGGTCATGAGTTCGAATCCCACAAGCTGGATCATAGATTCTCACTGCTGAGGAGTCCCATAATAGGACGAAACGACCGTCCAGTGCTTCTAGGTTTTCAATGATGGTCTAAAATCAATCGATTCATGATTTCAATCAAAAAATATATTTCAACACCATTAAATTTCTCATCTAATCATGACAGTTTTTTTATTATCAGTGTATTTAAGTATCATAATGATTATGGTCGTTATAATACATGCTCAAACAAATACTTCAACTGTTCATGATGGTTGTATTACATGTATACATAGATTTACACTATTCAAATAATAGAAGTGAGGAATGAATAATATGGTATTCTTGATTCTATAATATTCAACCTATTCATAATTAAAATGAATAGATGCATCAATTATTGTTAACATAACGAGCAATATAATAATCATTTCTTGAATGTATTTATGAAATCAATCCAATGAATGTCCTTTTAAATATTTAAAAAAATTATACTTTTGAAGTGATGAATGTAAATTTATACCTGATGTTTGAATTTGAAAGTATTAGCAAATTAGAGGGAAGAATAATTTCAAACTTGGAAAAATTGTTACACATTAATAATATTGATAAAGAGGAATTTAATAACAACCTATGGGTTCTCAGTATCCTCATTTATATGGACTACCTAAAATTCATAGATCAAACATTCCTTTCTGATAATCTTTGTCTTCTTATTACACTGTCGAAAGATACATTTGAAGATCTATGAAATATTCATGATAACTGGTTCAATAATCTTTACTTTTGTTGGGATGATCTAGAAAATGTCTTGCAATAGACATGATAAGCTCAGGAAACATTAAGAAGCATTTTATCCAGTCAGCGTTTGATTATAAGTTTCGCTAAAAACATCACGAAAGTGAAAAGTCACATGTAGAGTTTCTGATTGGCTGATTAATACACTGCTACTATGCTTAGTAGTATTCTAGATTTTTCAGGAAAACCCAGGGACTTCTAAAATACTATAAAAACCCTATATTTTCTGTACATCAATGAACCTTTGGAGTAAAGTGCTTCTCGTATATTTTGCGCCTTTTCTCTCGTGTTCAAGTCGCTGTGTAGTTCTAGCTTGTGGGTTAGGAGACTAGCTTAGGATCCGAGTATAGCGTTCAATCAGCAAGACTTATCAACTTTCAAATTGTTAAACCGTAAAATTATGTATTATTGTTATATTATTTTATTTAAATAAAATCAGTAAGAAGCGTTACAACAATGTGCTAATAAGAGTTTATACCTAGTTTCCTGGGTAGATTTTAAGTAAAAAAATTTTTTGTGCAAGTATACTGTTTCATAAGTCATCTTTAAGATATTTGAATCTTTCAAAATCCCCTGAAATTGTGATTTTATCAATGAGCCTTGAGTTTATTGTTTATTTTTCAACTTATTTTACTGTTGCAAATTCAAGAAAATAGAGAATTAAAATACAACATAAATCTCTTAATGAAGAAGTAAACTGAATAAGGTCTCAAAGAGAACTAACGAAATGTTTGATTTAATTCATGAAAAGCAGTCCCCTCTCAGATGTATGTTTTGTAGATCTTAATGAGAATAGTGTTTCCTCTTAAATAAAAAAATCTAAAGTTGACATAAGGGAAATGATGAAATAGTATGAGTATCTGTGATTTTATAGCGCACATATTTTTCTTTGTACAATATATGTGTCCAGAACTAAACATTTTCGGGTATTCTTTCGTTCATTTAATGGGTGACTGTTGAATATTAGAAAGTAATTTTCATTAAGGATTTCAGTTCAAGTTCTAACTTTCACGTTATTTTCCTTTTCATACGACAGTTTGGGAAGTACTACAGTGGTGTGTTCATAGAAACCATGTGTAGATAGCTTCACTTGACTGAAATCGAATTCCCAATGGGAATGGTACTCTTATATGCAGCATCCACTCATTAAATGAACGGAAAAACAAGCTAGATATTGCACATATATTACATATAAATAACGCATGAAATACGCATGAACAAACTCAAACAAGAACTGTTCACTTACACATATGAATGAACTTAACAAATAGTCATGAAATCATATCAAGAATTGTGTTACATATAACAGATTTTTTTTCATTTCTGTGTTTGGAGGAAGTCTATTTAAACCTGATGCATCAATTTATTTATCTCTGTAAATCCTTAATTTATGACGTTTTGCTTTACCCAAATATCAATCAAATATTCTTTTTAGTAAGCAAAGATGGATAGTGGCCAGCTGTGGAATCCAGGACGCGCATTTCGTTCTATTTGGGACCCGTCAGCTGGATGTACCTGCATCTCAGAGTTGTTCATTCCGAGGCTCGAACCTAATACCATTCGTTCCATATAATCATTTATTTGACCTCATAAACTCAAATATGATAATGAACTAATTTCGCAAAAGTTAATAATTAGAATATAATCTTGAAGAAATTGGTGTTAATATGTGTGAATGAAGAATATTCTTTTAAATAATTTCTCATCAGGTTCTACAATTATAAATCCAAATTAATAAACCATCAAAAATTGGCCACGTTTAAGGCAGAGTACTGTAACATGTGAATCAAGGATTGTTTGTGATATAAAATGAAATCAAATCGTTAACGTTCGAGTGAAGTGTTAACTTGAATTAGTTTATACCTGAAATGAAACTGTGAGATAAATGATCAGAATAAATATTGGTCAACATGGGGTAAAAAAGGATAATCATGTAATTAAAGATCTACTATATCTGACCTAATTATCAGATTCGTACATATTACGTAATTTTTGTCTCGTAATTCTATTGTTCTCACTCACCCAATGTCAACCATATTTATTCTGATCATTTATCTCACAATTTCATTTCAGGTATAAACTAATTCAAGTTAACACTTCATATTAGTCATTCCAACATTAACGATTCGATTTTATTTTATATGACAAACAACACACCTTGATTCACATGTTACAGTTTCTGAAATGATGTACACTGCCTTGAACTTGGCCAATTTTTTACTATGCATTATTAATTTGGATTTATAATTGTAGGGATTGATGAGAAATTATTAAAATGAATATTCTTCTTCTTTCATATAATTGTGTTTTAATATAATGAGAGTTTTTCAGCGGTTAATATAATTACAAAATATAATTTCAATGGATTTTCTTTTTCTTAATCAAAATATGTAGGCTATTCAATGATAACCATGTTATACTGTTATAGGGGAAATAAAATATTAAATTATAAGTATAATCTTAATTTTATGTTAATAAATTAATAGTTCACTTGTGTAATTATGATATAATTGACTAAAATGAGACTGGAATTATCTATTTGTAAGTGTTTGAACCATCCCAACTTTGATGTCATGGACTGAATTGTGATGTTATTTTTTGACATGTATGTATTCTAAACAGATTACTTTGATATTGCTGTTACACTACAAGTGTTTAAGTAAACATGCATAAAGACTAGTAGTGAGATTCAGGACTCACATTTCGCCGTAGTTGGGACTAGTCGGCTAAACGTACTCGTGTAATTGCATCGTTATTCATATCGGGACTTCAACTCGTTACACTACCTAGTTACTACCTGGATTAAGCTAAGTGGATCACGCGATAGGCGTCCCAACTGTAAGGTATTAGTTCGAGTTTCAAAGTAAATATCAACGTTGGAATCCACCTGATGAGTAACAAATAAAATGAAAAGCGTGCCTTGGATGCTAATGACAACCACCATTCATGTTTAAAGTTTTGTTTAGTGATTTATGGCAACCAGTTTAGTTTCTATAATGTAGTGTGATGATAGTAAAACTAAACTTAATTTCAGTTTCATAATAAAGTAATTTAATTATTCGAGTATGTACGCAATAATAATGAATGATGATTAAGTTACAAATCTTTTAAAAAAGGTTCTATAGAAATAAAGTGAGTGAATCAAGTTGAAGATATCGTTTATTTATGATAATAAAAACAAATAGATTACTTTGATATACTTTCATCATTTGATACTAAACAAAACTTAAAACCATAATATAGTAAGCAGAGATGGATGGTAGCTAGCAATGGAATCCAGGACTCATGTTGTGTCCTATTTAGGACTCGTTGGCTGGATGTATCTGCATCCCAGAGTTGATGTTCATTCCGGGGCTCGAACCTAATACCGTTCGTTTCAAACGCCATCGCATTGTCCACTTATGTACTGAGTCCAGATAGCCACCAGCTTAAGAAATGGGGGAAGTTCGCCTCAATTTCGTATTGGATTTTCTGGTCTTACCGTTGACGCAGGCACATCTATCTGACGAGTACAACATGGGACGAAACGCGCGTTCTGGATTCCATTGTTAGTCACCATCCATCTCTGATTATAATGCTTTTGAATTAAGGCAATATCGAGGCAATCTGCATAGGATGTACATATACCAATAAGAGAATGATCAACTGCAGTTCTAAATGTTAATCAAAAGACTCAAACAACCATTACAAATATGAACTACTGACAATCGTTATTCACCGAAAGAAGTAATATTAGCAGATTTCAAAAATAAAATGTTTTACGTATAATACTTGGACCTACTTTTCCTTTCAATGTGCATAATGCTTCTTTCCAAAACTTCTTCTTTTTTTGATTTTCAACTGGAAGTTCTATCTTACCAGTGGCCATCTAGAAAAATTTAAAATTAAAAAGGTAAGCTTGTTAGAGAGTAATGAAGAATAGAAATATTGTAGCGAAAAATATCGGTTCATCTTGTTCCGGACCGTAGAACTAATACGTAAATCATTTGAAAAACTATTTTTCATGTATAGGACAAAGATATAGTTAGCACATCTTGAAATTTAACGCATTAATACACATGTATCATGAAAGAATGCGTTATGTCAACTTGTCCAAGTGAGTTATATATAATAGAAACGGTCTGATTTGTATAAGAACATACATTGTAACAAAAACAGCGGGTGGTTTAGTCGGAAAATGAATTCTTTATAATCGTGGAGTTTGTAATTTTTTTACTGTCACGACTTAGTTGCAAATCGACTAATTTAAAGTGCAAGATACTATTTATGCTTCTTATCCAGTAAATAGTCGTCAAAAGTAACTACCATTCAAAAACTTGAAACATATGTCTTGTTCGTTTCCATACTTTAAATCAAAATGACCGACTTTTTAGTGGAAGTCATTTATTTTCTACTTTGATTATGCGTAATTTTTAAGTATATTACCTGGTGAATAAGACATAGAAGCAGTAGTAAGACTTAGTAAACTTTATTGAATGTTTGATGATGCAAACAGATAGGGATTTTAACTAACCGACGAGTTTTCTATGCTTACGAGCACATTTCATCAACTACCAACCTACTAAGGCTCAAAACACTTCCAAGATAGGTAAAGAAACAAATGAGCCAAACTGTATCACTCCTTATATTTAAACAGCTCACTGTTCTAAGCAAATCCTAGACTATTTCGAGAGGAAGAAACCCATCATAAACATTTGTGTAGTGTTAGTGAAGATTGAAGACGACTACATTTCATCAACTTTTTCTCCATGATGGAAAATATACCCTGCCAATGAGAAAATTCTTAGTTACATATGATAATTTTTGTCTGTGTGAACTTTCAGTTTAAACTATGACGAGCAATTTTGTGTGCTCGTTCGTCTACAGGCCACTGTATTTGTTTCGATTATCAGTCAAGGATATATGCTTCAACAAGGTCTCTCTATAGACTGGGTTGAATCCTGGTATCACGTTAAGAAATATGGCTGCAGACAGATATCTATAACTTTGATTGTGTTTTAAGCCCCGTTTATTGGTGGATATCTGGTCAGTATATTGACAATCAAGTTGAAAATGGACGTCAGATGATTAAGAAAGTCATGTTCTTAGGAAAATTATCCAATGGAGTTATTCCTCTACGTTTTAATAAAACACTGATTTCTTGTTTATTCTCATTAAAGTTGTAGGAATAAACAGTCCTAACTATCCGAAAGAAATTACATTTGGCTGAAAGTCTTTATCTCCTTTAATTTAATAAGTGGTACTGTACCATTGTTCTTAGGAATCTCTAAACTTAAGTCATCGAATCTACTAATTACCAAACTTCAAGGTAGTTACAGCTTTTCAATATTATTTGAATATTTGCCGCTTGGTTATCGGTCAGTAATGGAGGTAAAATTTATTGCTTGAATTTCTGAGCTTTATTTTAAGACCTTCAGAACAGTATGTTGAAGAAACCAGTCAATGAAAATTAGCTACCATAATGGTGACCAAATGATTTTTTAAATCAGAATTTGTGGTTAACAAGAAACTTATCAACAATAATAGGTCAATACAGGTCTTCTTTAATTGTGTAGTTCTCTGGTAGTCAAAATATTTTGGTTAACAGGTAAATTAACACTATAAATGCCTAAAAAAATCAGATAAATGTTATTGCAAGGGAAGTCTTACTCACTGCCTTCTCATGGCGGGGGTGTTGTTTACGAAATTGAGAGGACGAAAAGCGAATGTCTGGCGCTCTAACCGGCTTGGTGGACACGGAGGGTCCACCTAGGGGAGTTGGAAAACCCTGATCCCAAACCAATGGTGCACATGGGCTCCAGTATCCTGAAAGAACAAATGGCGTATAAATCAATTGTTTGGTCACCGGCTATCATGGGACTGCATCTCCTTACGATGCTCCACTGCCTTGTGGATCAGAACTTTCGATCAAAGGCTCTAGGTGTGGCCCTCTAAGAAAACCACCTGCTTCGGTTTGGGCAACCGGGCAGTATTACAGCCCTCACACAAATCAAGTGAGATTTGTGTGGCGCATATTTATCTGGTGCCCCTTTGTACCAATATTTATGTGTTTAAATAAATAAATAAATATTGTAAGTAATGTATATGTTTAATCAGTTAGCTTAAATCGATAAAAATGTTAGAAATCACTTTTTGGGAAACTTCTCCCACCTAAACACCTTCAGCAACAATATCTCATTATTTTAACTTAATAACTAATACCTTCTACTCAAACAGAATGTAAAAAATGGAGATATACATGATTAAATAAACGATTAAGTGATACAAAAATCAATAATGATTTTCCTTATTATACTTTGTCTTCATTCTGCGAAAAGGTTATATCAAGTATTTTTTTCAGTTAGTGTTACAGTGAAAAGTATTACCTACATTGATTATAATCAATCATTACTTATGGTGTGTATCAATGATAATGTAAACTGATTATCTAAGACTATATATATACACATAAACACTGTAGAAATTTTAATAATTTCTGTTGTGAAATAGTCAAAATTAGTGTAAATTTAAACATATTAATTGTTTGAATATACATTCATATATTATTCTCTATTCCCATTCGGGTATTACAATAGTAAAAAGCATGTTTTGTCATTACTACCACTACTACTACTAATACTAATATAAAAAACAGTAGCTATGACCAAGTTCATTGACTTGTTATTTCCTGTAAAGTATACTGCATTTTATAAGTTCTTTTCTCGGTAATGAAAGGATTTGTATTGTAAAAAAATTCATACATTTTTAGAGTTTACTATTAACAACTAGGCAATAATTGAGTGTCAAATACATATGGCTATAATGTACATGAATACAGAAAATTAGAACTTCTTGATGAGAGATAGATTTTCGTCTGTAGCTAAATAATTTCATTACTACGGGGTTGTGGAGATTAAGTTTTTGATTGAGACCATGAATTGGTCGATGTTAGATCATCATTGAAAACCTGAAAACACAGAAAGACCGTTTAGTCCTAGTATGGGACTCCTCAGCAGCGAACATCCACGATCCCGCATGTGAGGTTTGACCCAGGAACTTCGATCTCGCGCAACTCAAGTGCTTACTAATGTCTAGCTTCGTGAGGGGATTCCTGGAGTTCTTGTGAGAAGCCGCGACCAGTAGAGCTTGTGCGTGTCAGGTAGAGACAAGTATCTACATCTGCTAATGAAGATAGTCGCGTGATTTTGTGGATTGGTTGAAATTGGACATGAACACCGTTGGATGCCGGCTCAGTGGTCCAGGGGTTAGGTGTTTGCTCATGGGACCGAAGGTCATGGGTTAGGGTCCCCCATGCGGGATCGTGTGTAGTTTTAGACTTCGATCATTTTAAGTATCATTTATGGCAACGGAAGTCATTTGACAGGTTATTATATTCATACTTTGTCTAATCGCTACGAAAGTAATCCTTCAACTTAAGTAATAGAATCAGAAAGCTGTTGGAAATTTACACTGAACATCTTTATATGCTAAAAATCAGTTACAAAATAAACCTTAGTGTTTGTTTTATAAAAATCATTTCAAAGAATACTTGAGTATTCTAAATGAAAATGGTAAAAATGAAGTCTACTTACTTATAAATGAATACGTATCATCGTGGTGGAAGAATGAGATTAAAGACAAAAAAAGTGTCGTAAATCAAAATAATATGTGACACAAGATTCTGCTTGATCTGGGATAGTAACAAGAGATCATAGAGTTGAAATAAATAATTGATTATGTAATGAAGGAGTCGAAAACATGAGTCGAAATCAGTCAATTAGAAGTTGAATTATAAATCTAAATAACGTGCCGAAATTAAAATAAGAGAGAGAAAATTCTGAGAACGTTATAATAAAATGACGACAAAGTCACCATGGCATAGCCAAGTTAGAAGTCAGTTTGTAATTTGCCTTCACTTCAGTATTGTTTTAAAATATATCACATTCAGATTGTGGTTTATTTAGACATTGAATTAAATTAATTCATCTGTATTTCTAATGAAAGGATAATCTTTAACAACTAGATTCAATGATAAATTCTATTTTGTCTTCTTCAACAATCAATATGGGCTTGACAAATACTGAAAAAACTGACTGTGTACTATGTTTTAAATGTATACTTTTCTTCGAACTAATGAATCATTATTAAAGAAGTACCAAATAATTCGTAAATATGAGGCATGTTTAGGGAGATATTGTTCATACTACGAAAGTTGTCAAGTCGAAATTTAACTGATAATAATTTTTACTGTGTAGCCATTCTAAAGTTATTGCCAGTGACAAAACAGGATAAAAAATGAGGGTTGGGCATGGGGTCAGCCACCCAATCCTGTAGAAAACAACATTATAGAAAAACCGATAAACAGAAAAAAATATTTAGGCCATTTTAACTCTCTCTTGCGAAGGGAGGATCTTCATTTCGGAAGTCAAGAGGCCGATGCCCCGTCTAACAACATAGGAACATGGAATGTGCGGACAATGTGCGAGACCGGGTGGAACAATCAAACGGTTGTGGAAACGAAATGATATAACTTGGAGGTTCTCGGGAAAATGAAACCCATTTCAACCGAGGTGGACAAAAAAGGTTATATTAGGGAGAGATGCTGCTGTATATTGGCTATCAAAAAGATGCATTCGTTCCTCTTTCTTCTGGTTTATGATGACCTCCACATCTGAGAGGAAGCACGAAATACAAAGGATTGCTTGGATGCGCCTAGATGATCTGAACTTTCCAGGTGACCTACTACTTCTGTTTCATACACAGCATCAAATGTTGGTGAAGATATCTAGTGTAGCAGCAGTCTCTTCGGCAGTAGGCGTCAACACAAACAAGGGAAAAAACATGATCTTGAAACACAGCACAGGGAACACCGACTCAATGACATTTGATGGAGAAGCCCTGGAAGATGTGAAAACTTTCACTTATCTGGACGGGATCATCGATGAACAAGTGGGATCTGATGATAATGTGAAGGTAAGGATCGCTGAAGCTGGGAAGCATTCATAAAATTGAAGAACGTGTGGAAATGAAAACAACTGTCATCGAACATCAAAAGGGAAGAGTAAGACCAGGTGATACTTTGTGTCGGCAATTCGAAGCATACACAGAGGGATGAATATCAACTAGAAATAGTTGGAAAGGATTGCCCAGAACAGAGTTCAATGGAGGATGTTGGTGAGAGGTCTATGCTCCTTTTTGAGGGTTAACTGGCGTTATATAATATATTATGATTTGAAAATAAATTATCACCACAAGTAAAAGTTGGATTTTTAATGATTCAGTGTTATATTTAGAGTATATTAGGAAAACGGGAAAACCATTCTTCATAGTATTGTTATTACTAACATAGGTTTAACGTAATTATCATAAGCTGATTAACTATAAATGCATTTTTGATCCAGGTATTATATTCTCACCTACCAGATACAAAAATTTTTTAATTTGTCTAAATTTTTCAGGAAAATTAGAATTAGGAAAAACATATTTTTACACTTCATTCAACGATAAAAGCATAAACACTTTCTTTGTAACTCGTTTGAACTCTGTATATTAAATAAATTGAATTTCATTCCCATTTGTTACGTAGCAGCTACCATGAATTAACTATTCTTACAATAAAAACTATATAAGAGAGAATTTCAGTGTAAGAGAATTATCGTGTCCATATCTGATTGTGATCGTTACTTAAAGTATAAGAAGAATTACTTACAAACCAAAGCTTGTATCTGTATTCAGAATTTAATCGTAATTTAAAGTAGCAGTTTTGCAGTGTGCAAAAATATAAAAAAATATCTATACCTCAGTAATAATTCTTTGCTGACTTTTTACTATTACCGGTGTTTCTAGCATCTTACTAAGTTTTATCTTTATGATTAAATCTATGATTAGTGAAGTGAATAAGTGTCTATCACAACTGTTATGATTAAACTAGTACTTCCTTAGAAAGTGGAATCATATAATGAGGAACGCTTCTGACGGATAACATTGTTGTCATTATCATAGTTTCCTAATTATATTTAATTTGACGTTTAACAAAAATATGAATTTAGTTCATTTCACAGATTTAACAATTAAAACTAACGTGATTGTAACAGACGAGTTGTCTAAAATTAGGCTTACAGTCGGTGAGCAGACACAAAATATCAAGAAATCTTTCAAAGGATATTCAAACGTAGCATCCATTGGTTCGTATTTTCTACTTTAGTCAATTCACTATATTACACAAACACAATTTGACCAAATAAACATTTGGTTTACATGATTACGCCTTTGTTTAATCATCACATATTTCAAATGTATACAGCCTTTCTATATATTAGTTCAACTATGATGATTGTTTACACACGATTAAATACAGGCGAAGACAGCAAATGTGGTAGCAGCCTCTGCATCAACAGGCCTCAACATACACAAAAGAAAAGGCAAGATTCTCAAATACAACACGGAGAACACCAACCCAATCACACTTGATGGCAAAACTCTGGAAGAGGTGGAAACATTCACGTATCTGGGAAGCATCATTGATAAACAAAGAGGATCGGATGCAGATGTAAAGGTGAGGATTGGCAAAGCAAGGACAGCATTTCTACAATTGAAGAATATATGGAACTCAAAATAACTGTCAACTAAATTCAAATTGAAAATCTTCAATACGAACGTGAAGACAGTCCTACTGTATGGAGCTGAAACGTGGAGAACTACTACGGCCATCATCAGGAAGGTACAAGTATTTATAAACAGTTGTTTACGCAAAATACTCAACATTCACTGGCCAGATACTATCAGCAACAGCGTTTTATGGGAGAGGAAGAACCAGCTTCCAGCTGAAGAGGAAATTAGGAAGAGATGTTGAAAGTGGATCGACCATACATTGAAGAAATCACCAAACTGCATCACGAAGCAATCCCTAACTTGGAATCCGGAAGGGAAGCGGAAAAGTGGAAGGCCGAAGAACACATTACGCCGGGAAATAGAAGCAGATATGGAAAGGATGAATGGGGACTGAAAAAAACTGGAAAGGATTGCCCAGGACAGGGTTGGGGGAGAATGCCGGTGTGCGGCCTATGCTCCTCTATGAAGGGTAACAGACGTAAGTAAGTAAGTAATAATGATTGTTGGAGAATACGTTAGATTGTCCAATAGAACGTATTCGTACAACTAAATTATTCCATTCCGATGAATATCTCTTCTATTACAACATAAATATTATTAGTTTTTTCTGATAAATTAGGAAGTTTTATTCAAAAGAATTATTTACTAGATATTGTTTTGAATAATGTTTCTTTCGGTTTCATAAAATACATATTTCATTTGGAACAGTTGTCTTAACTTTCATTGAAAATTAAGTCGTTTAATCTATTTGTTTAATGTAATTTCACTTTGCGGTCACAGGTGAACATGATGGATAAACACCAAACTGTTGTTACTTTGAATATAAAAGTATTTGAAAGTATTAAAAGGTTTGGTTTGAATTATACATTTGTTTGGTACACTAGCGTTTGTATATATATGCTTATATTTCTAGTATGTGATGGCATAACTAGTTTCGTGCTTATAATATCGAATTACAATTGATGTATTGCATTAAGTAATCTAGCAAACTACGAGAAAATAATCATACACGTAAGTTCGGAGAAAAAACTGAATAAACTAATGTCATAAATATTGTATCGATTTGTATGTAGCAATCTGTTGTTGCAGACTGCAAACTTACTTACGTCTGTTACACCTCATGGAAGAGCATAGGCCACCCACTAGCATTCTCCATTGAACTCTATCCTGAACAATCCTTTCCAGTTGCCTCCAGTTGCTATTCATTCTTTTCATATCTGCTTCCGATTCCCCACCCAGTATGTTCTTCGTCCTTCGTCCTTTTCGTTTCCCTTCAGGATTCCAATTTAGCGCTTGTTTCGTGATACAGTTTGGTGATTTCCCCAATGTGTCCAATCCACTTCTAAAGTCGTTTCCAATTTTCCTTCTCAACTGGAACCTGGTTTGTTCTCTTCCACAGTAAGCTGTTGCTGATGGTATCCGGTCAACGGACATTGAATATCTTACGTAGACAATTGTTTATAAATACTTGTACTGTTTTGATGATGGTTGTGATAGTTCTCGAAGTTTCAGCTTTGTACAGTAGGAATGCCTTGATGTTCGTATTGGAGATTCTGACTTTGATTTTGGCTTGTATACAGTTGTTTTGAGTTCCATATATTGTTCAAGTGTGGGAATGCTTTTTTTGTTTTGCCGATGCTCACCTTTACAACTGCATCAAATCCTCCTTGTTCATCGATGATGCGATAGCAGCTCACGTACAATTGAATTTGATCACAACTAATTTGGTTAAGCCCTTTTTTTTAACTTATTTAACGGACAGAGTCATTCGTACAATAACATTCTATCTATACTATTGTACCTTTATTATGTACGCTTGAGCATTGTTCATTCTGCTAGTCTTACTATTAGTCGCCTATTTGATTCAATGATTCATTCATTTCACTATGTATATATATGTACATCTTAATCCTGTTTACTGACTCGCTTACTCGCTGACTGCATGACTCGTTGACTCGCTGACTCGATCACTCGCTCGCTCATTCTACTCTCACGCTCACTCGCTTGCTTTACGGCACTATTCTTTCATGCTTGCTTAACGTGCCTGTAATTTGGGATATATGTGTGTAGTTCAATAATAAACGCAATCAACACTTCGTATTTGCCTTCTGATTTATACACCGTTGGGGCGTTATCGAGTAACGGTTATCAGGACGAACAATGTACGAAGTTTAAGGATAATATCGAATACCGACCACTACAATGCTATCCAGATACTGTAAACCATAATCACTTAATTAGACTTCGAATACTTCACTGTTATTTCATTTCATTATATTAGCAAATATTGTTTTATTCAGGAATTAACCGGTTAAGGTAGTCTTTCCAATAAATAAAGATGTAATGCTTATATCATAAATGAACTACCATCGACTTACGAAAAAGCAATATCTCCTTTGAAATATATATTTATTCATGTGAAAAAGCTTTGTTGTCAGATAAATAACAACTATTCTGTTTTAGTTATTTTAAATCTCGTGATAGAACTGAATTTTGTATATACACTGATTATTGAAAGATAATTATGGTTAGAATCTAAATAGAGCATTCTTTAAGAGTTATACTACAAATAGTACAGAAGAAAGTTACTTGTTATCATTCCTTAATGATTTAAAATAAACAAAAATGGGTTAAAATTTTAATGTACCTTATCACTCTTTATTCTTCAATCAATTTAGTTTTCGATAGTAAAATGTAATAAAAATTTTTTTCCGTCGGTTTAAAATTGTGAACGATAAGATAAAAAAAAGATAAGTCATATTCTACACCAATATTTGAATGAGTATAAGTATAAATACTTATACATGGATCCATTTGTGTTGATAAAAGAATATGAATATATTCAATTAATTATACATACGTAATAGTGTATAGACATGTTTATATTTAGATGTATGTATATAGATTTATGTATGTTTATATTGATAAATGATTGATAGTATTATTATACTATGATTAACAATATTAGTATTTTTGTATAGTTGAAATCATGAGTCAATTGAAGCTAAACCACCAAGGAAAACCTGGAAACACTGAATGGCCATTCAGTCCTATTGTGAGACTCTTCAGAATTGCCCATCCACGATCTCACCTAACGAGATTCAAACACACGATCTATCAGTTTCGCCCGCGAGCGCTTAACCACTAGACCACTGAGCCGGCCGGCATCCAATGGTGTTAATGTCTAACTTCAACCAATCCACGAAATTGAGCATCCATTTCACCAATGTCTTCAGCGAGTTGATATCTCACAACGGTCCTGGTTGAACTCCACTGGTTAATGCTTTTCATCATAACTCCAGGAAATACCTCATGGGGCCAGTCACTAGTGAGCATATGATCATTATTAGAAGGGGGTTTTGTGGAGATTTTGGTAATTTTATATAGTTGATCGCGAGGCGGGATCGTGGATGCGCACTGCTGAGGAGTCGCACAATAGGACGAAACGGCCGTCCAGTGCTTCCAGGTTTTCCATGGTGGTCTAGCTTCAATTAACTCATGATTTCAACCATATAAAATTACTGAGATCTCCACAAAACTCCTTTCTAATGTTCGTATTTCTCCGTAATACATAAATTGGTAATTGATACAGTATGAATGAGGTCAGTAGCAGTTAAAACATGTATTCAAACAAAAGTGACATCATGATGTCAAACGAATAATTCTAGTGAGCATTTATTAAAACTCTAACTATATGTCCTAGTTATTTACTGATTAATAACTGTGAAATACTGACATACATAAGTATATCACGGAAAAAACAGTCTCTTTACAGAATACGTGATTAGTAATGAAGTTCACAAATAACGTTTCCAGAAAAAGCTTTTGATGACAATTGCTATCTGTACTATTTCATGATAAAGTTGTTTAAATCATATTCATGATACTTAACTCATATTAATAGTATTTTAAGCTTGGGGTTGTGACAGTAAGGGCTTTAAGAATACTAATTTTTTTCTTTCATTTGATCTTTTACCAATAACTGACTTTACTTAACTGGTTAAACTTGAATCCCTTAAGTACATATTGATAGTAACTTAAACAATCAAGAAAAATTATCCGCTTTATTGTTCTAGACTTATAAACTGATAAACTTAGAAATTGTTCATAATTATTGAGGTTGCTAAATCCCCAGAAATCACCTGGTAAACGCCTTATTTTTGTAATTTTATTATGGAAATTCGAATATCTCATTTTCTCACCAAAAGCGCCTATTTTTACCTTTAGTTTGTATTTTACACCTGGAAGGGTCTTAAATGTGATTGATTGGTTTCCTCTTTTAGTATGTTATTGTGTGACGCTTTCCAAGGACGATTTTACACTATATATATATATATATATATATATATATATACGAATGAGTTGTGTCAATCCTCATTCACGCATCCAGCCGCCTATGGAATATGTACCTCTCCCGGCTGAATTTCGTCTTCCCCCTCTAATTAGCAAGTCCGGAGAGCAGTGTAATAGCTTAGCTTTTCCTTTTGTTATGTTGCTGACTTTCGTTCTGTTCGCCAATTTTAGGTGATATTGTAGTGTCTTCATATATAATAATAATGAAACCTTTTAGACTTGTCATTAGTTTAATCATTTATTTTTGTTATGTAAATGTTGCCTTCTTTATATTCCACTTAATATAGATTTATGTTATATGGATACAAGCACAATGAATTTTATTGATTCTATTATGAATCTAAAGTCAAAGTATGGTAGAGCAATAAAAAAAACACACTTGAAACTACTTTAAACGTTTTCGAACTGAATCGACCCTATCAATATTCGTCTGAAATTATTCATGAAGGTCTAGTTAAAGAGATTTTACTTTTACATTTTACAGTTATTTATAAATTTAAATTAAAATATAGCAGTTATAACTTTGACCAATGAATCCTGTAAAGAAATATAACTTTTCAAGAATATTAAGAAGTTAATGCTCTAGATATGTTTGAACAAGACAAAAGCAATATAATCTGAAGAATAAAATACATTATTCAAGCATTAATGTTTTTGAACGATTACCGATAGCCTAGAGGTATAAAGAGTAACATTCCTAAAAGATGAGGACAACTTTTAACATTAAAATGAAAATTAAGAAAATGATAGCTTATTATAAGAAAAGATTACATGATTAAGTAATGAATATAGATACACATCAATAAAAAATCTACTGTCACTACTAGAACTTCATGTGAAACAGAAACCAAGTTATGTTACTAAGTTAGAAATCAGCTAAGAATAAATAAAGTTGGTGAATTAGAAAAAAAATACGATAACTGATAAATTAGAATTTAACCAGGTGTTATATTCAGTATAAACATTTCCTGTTTTAGCTAGCTGAATTGACAGAATTAAGGTCGTATTTAAAAAAAACACATTTCACAATGATTGACCTAATCTTAAACATTTGACCTATTCTTGTTTAGTTTGCTTTCTTTGTTTTTTTTTGCCTAAGAAGTGATAACAGACTGATTGATTTGTTTTTTTAAAAGAATTTCCAGTTAGATATTCAAGATTCATTCTTATGTTAGAAGAAATAACCTTCCTGAATTTATTGTTTAAACATTAAAACTTTTTCTTTTTGTTTAAAAGTGCGTTTTCTTTAAGAATCTATCACTATCTTCATATCAAATTTAATTAATGCATAATATATAGTTGAAATTATGAGTCTATTGAAGCTAAACCACCAAGGAAAACCTGGAAACACTGGATGGCCGTTTAGTCCTATTGTGAGACTCCTCAGCAGTACGCATCCACGATCTCGCCTCGCGAGATTCGAACACAGGACCTATCAGTCTCGCACGCGAGCGCTTAACCACTGGACCACTGAGCAGGCTGGCATCCAATGGTGTTAATGTCTAACTTCAACCAATCCACGAAGTTGAGAAAACCATCTCACTAGTGTCTTCAGTGAGTTGATATCTCACCACAGACGTGGTTGAACTCGACTGATTGCTGCTTCTCACTAGAACTCTAGGAAATACCTCATGGAGCCAGTCACTAGTGAGCATATGATAAGGGGGTTGCTTGTGCATAATGTCTTCATGCAATACTATTAGAAAGGAATAAATAATGACTGATAAATAGTGGAAATTATGAAATTTTCTCAACGTTTACTTCCGGCACATGTGTAATACTACAATGATTCGGACAAATTAGGTTAGAACAACACATTTAAGCGAACAATATTGTTTTCAATTAGATCGTCATCAGACTTTAATATACATGAATATTGATACGAAAATGTTAAACCAATCAAGGTTATTTGAGTCAATAATCACAATGAAATAGGTTGGTAATTTGGATATCATTTAGGATCGTAAGTTATCAATGTAAACTTATGAGTTGTTAAATAAGCGATAGAAAAATAGTTGATATGATGAAAAGTTAACTCGTTTCATTGATTCAAACTAAAGATTTTGTTAATAGTTGTAAACCGTTTGTAATTTTAAAAAAATGGAAATTTAGAAATATTTAATTTATTTTGGACTGAATTATGTAACTTTTTTTTTAGAAAAACCATGACATAAGAATTAAAACCAAGTTAAGAATGAAGCGTTTGCCTGTCGTTAACATTGAGTACTAGTAACACGTACTGGTCACAGAATTCAGAAATATCATACATCATTTCCGAATAAATGTTTATAACTGTAAGTGAGGAAAAACGTAATAGCTACTTAGTAGTAAGTTAATATCAAGCCATCACTTAGGATGAAACATATGTATCTATAATATGTTAAGGACAGATTTCTCAAATTTATATATATATATATATATATATATATATATATATATATATATATGGTTAATGTACAACCCATTTATACATGTGAACTAATTACAAGGGCATACGCGTCATTATTAATTATCTTCAAGAAGTAGTAATAAATTACATTCGTTGACAGAACTCTTTTCAGGGTAATGAGATATAGAAATTTTCCTGAACGTATATTGACAGTTTATTCGTTTTAATCTGGAGAAAAATGAAAATGATTCAGTTTGGAAAGTTTATTATTTTATTCTACATTGATTTATAATTCAAGAAGATAAAAATATACTTAGAATTTCTCATTATACACTTCATGATGATAGACAAGACTTCTTACTCAATGGAGCATAGGCCGCCAACCAGCATTCTCAAACCCACTCTGTTCTGAGCATTCCTTTCTAGTTCTATCCAATTTTTGTTCATTCAGACACGACTAATGCATTGAAACAATCATCATTCCGTTAAATATTTCTACTTTTTATTTGATAAAGACTCAATAAAATCTATCAAAACCATAAACGTAGTTTTAGCTTTTTTTTTAATTCATTTTACTCATCATCTTTCAATTTATAATTGTCATAATGAGAATTAAAACTGACCATAACATTCAATTCTATCCTAATGACAATGAACATTAAAGCTGGTAAATATAATCGATAAGATATTTCTCTCCTATTAGTACTACCACTTCTTACATAATCATTCATCTTTCTTATTCTTTTACTTTTAGAAAAAAAGACAAATAGCGTTGAAATGTACTTCAAATGATTAACAGAGTTTAAGAAACATTTTAAACAAAGAAAAATACAAGATTTAACATTGATAAAATCTATGAAAGTGAATAAAGGGAAAAAGACAAGATAACTAGAAGCTAAACACTGGAGAAATAAAAAAAAACTGTTAAAGATACGGTAACAGAAAGAAGTAGAGAAGGTATAATAAAAAAGGAAACATTGAACTAAACTAGAAACTAAACAAAAGTACATGACATGTAACCTTTTGTTAAATATTCATGGAAACAGAAAGAATATAAAACAAATATAAAAATAATGATAATTCTAGTTATTTAGGTCAGCCTAACTATTCTTAGTTGACCGTTTTATTGTAGGTAATAAACTAAATACATAATGTTTTGA
This sequence comes from Schistosoma mansoni, assembly GCF_000237925.1. NCBI lineage: Eukaryota > Metazoa > Platyhelminthes > Trematoda > Strigeidida > Schistosomatidae > Schistosoma > Schistosoma mansoni. Next base: position 2,276,656 of record NW_017385987.1, on the reverse strand, counting down.
AATCTTATATACCCATATATGTGTATTCCCTTTTTAAAAAAGTGGAGTACATCATAGGAATAAAAGATTTTTAGAAAATTTGTCAAATTTCCGAATAAAAGAAACTTAAGCATGACTAGGTAACTAAAGTGTTGCTTATAATAATAAAGTAGTTCAGTAATGTGGTAAAGATATTCATTTTAAATGTCTCTTACTGTAATTACAATTTGTTAGGAATAATTATTATGTTCTGTAATCTGAAGTAAAGTTTACATCGTTGACTCAAACCAACGTGACATTGTATCATTTTGTGATTAATATCAATCATTAAGGAAAATCGATAGGCTGTAATCAAAACTTAATTATGAAATATAATTTCGATAAATATTTACTCGTTGGTCAGAGTTCATTTCTTAAAGTATAACTTCAATTCACTTGGTTTTATTTGGTTGGATCTTACCATTGACGTTTAGAACTACAATTGATCAGTCTCTTATTGGTCATGTGTGCATACTGTGCGTATTGCCTCAATATAGCCTTAATTCACAAGCATTATAAGCAAAGATAGTTGGTGGCTAGCAGTGGAACCCAGGACGCACATTTTGTCGACTCAGTAGCTAAGTGGATAACGCGATGGCGTTTGAAGCGAACGGTACTGGGCTCGAGTCCCAGAGTGATACATCAACTCACAGATTCAGATACATCCAGCTGACGAGTCCCAAATAAGACGAAACGCGCGTCCTGGATTCCACTGTTAGCCACTATCTTTCTTTGCTTATAACTTCAATTGTTTTGCTGGTTAGCAAATTTAGGAAGTATAATAACTTTATAAGTCTGGACGTCTTGAATAAAAGAAATTATTTCAAGAAATTGTTAGGAGTGGAGTTTGGACTATTTCTTAAACTGGTCTCTCTATACAAGAATATGTGGTTACAAGTGTAACGATTTTTGTTTGTAAATGTAGTTGTGTTATAAAAGTTTAAAAAAAAGAATAAGAATCTAGTTATAATAAAATAAATTTTATTCCAAGAACTACGTTAATAATTCATTGTTTAAGAGGTGTATTTATCTCTCGAAAAGCTGATAAAAAGTTATCATCTCTAAAGTCAGACCACATAGAGATAATCAGGCTAAGTGACTTTCAGTATTATTGGATGACAAACTTAAATTATAATTTGCCGTCAACTTTCATTTCACATCATGGTTCATTAATAATGATCTGACCATAAGGACCGAATTTTCTAGAGTATGATGCAACGGGGATGAAATCTGAAAATTCTGAGTATTTTAAAGTGGAAAAATACGACTTGTTAATTAGTTCTGACTTTTAAATTTCGAGAAAAACATCAAATCCTAGAGAAAACAATCTTGAGTTTTTCGTAGGGCACCTAGATAAGTATGGGATCAATAGACAAGATACTTAAAGCGTAAGTATTTCAGGGGTAACTTTTATAACTGTAACAATATATGGCGAAAATTTTACTTTCCGTAGAAACTTTAATTTACATAATATGTTGAATGAATACGCTGAAAAGTGTTTATATTTGTGATACTACCCTTTCCGACGGGTTGGGTTTCTTCCTCATAAATGTCTAACGAAGTAATTAAAAGGTTTGGGCTTAGCATTGTAATCATTTTATCAACAGTTGTGAATTAACTATGAAGATCTGGTTCATCCAGTCATTTAACTACCACTAGTTTTAAAAAGATTTAAGTGCTTTATTCATACAAGAATTTCTCTTGATATATTCTTGATGACTTACGAATTATACCAAAAGTACCTTAAACAGCTAATTACTAATTTCATACATGAGTTCAGGAAAAAACCATAAATCTTCTAAACAGTTTGATTATATCTTAATTTAGTAGCAATTTAGCTGTTTTTCCGCTTTACAGTAAAAATATTCAAATTTCAAGAAAACATGTTTGACTTCTAATTTTAATCTTAACTTGTAGTGTATATGACGATTACTTGAAATGAACGTCCATCCATAACTAATTTATTTATTTGTGATTCATTTTGATGTACTCTCAATTCGAAAAAGCACCCATTTAATGTTTCAGATAAAGTTTTTGTTTTCATTGAGAAAAAGATCTTTTCAAATCTACATTTAACATTTTGACAATAATTGGATTTCAAGTATATAATTAGAAGTGATATAAATTACATCTGATTATCTATGAATGATACTTTAAAGCATGGAAAGTGATGTTTTTGTTTCCTTAAACCACATACGAATATGTCTGAAATATAAACTTGTATTGAAAATAAATAATTGTATTTTCATAGTTGAAATTATGAGTCAATTGAAGCTAAACTACTGTGAAAAACCTGGAAGCACTGCACGGCCGTTCCGTCCTATTGTGGGACTCCTCAGCAGTGCGCATTCACGACCTCGCCTCGCGAGATTCCAATCCAGGACCTACCCTTCTGATTATAAATAATTGTATTCATTAAATGCTTGAAAAATGCTCTAGGAATGACTAGTTAAACTCATGTAGTTTTGAAGCACATTTCTATTATGTGAAATATTAACTCCTGAAATGAAGTCTAGAAAACAGGCTTTAAAGTTGTCACTCACTAGGTAAATCAGAATACTTTAACAAATAAGCCCAAACTATAATTGAATCCCTTTTAGCTCAACTGAATCAGAAATCTAATTTTTTTATATCTTGTTGCAATTAACTTCATTAGATTGTGTATAAAATGATTTGAAAGGTTGATAAAATGATAGCTGAAAATAGAAACATTTAAGGAACTAAATCTTCTCACTAAATAATGAAAAAAAAAGAAACCCACCAGAATAAGAATAGTAGAAGTTATTGGTTTTACTGTAATATACTATGATACAAAAAGATAGATTTATATCTGAAGGCCTGAAGAATTTACACTTTTTGAAGGAAAAGTGTGTAAAATGTTAGACTTAGGTGTAAAAAACAGTTACGTATTTGATTCGTTATGAGATGACTATTTCTTCACTCTTCCAAAAAGTTCAGCGAATAAAATGGACTATCTATCTATCCATATATATATATATATATATATATATATATATATATATATATATATAACGTCGACCGACATATTGTTTATGGTTTCTGTCGTTGTCAGAAAAAAGATGGTATCAATATACGCTAATTTTGAAAGTAATTAGATCTGACATTTATTTTGTAGTTCAAAAACACTTCTAAATGAAAATTATTAAGATGGAATGTTCAAAAATCTTTTAATTATTTAATTTAACTTTAGATTTAGTTCAATCACAGCTACTTATTTGAATGTATATAAATGACTTTATAAAATTTTAAAAATTACTAACATGTACATTCTCATGTTTAGTAAATAATCATAGTATTACTGTAGGACCAACAATCAAACCAAAGGGAGGTAAAACCAAAGTAAAGAAGTAAACAATGACAGGTTTAAGGTCAACAAGAATCAATCAACACCGAGGTCTACATGACAAGTTGTGAGCCATTTGTGGAGAAATTTGAACACTTCACTTCTACTCGAAGTTTGTGCTGATGATGTCGTTCAGAAGAACGATGAAAGCTCCACAACCAAACCATCCAGCTCAGAGAACAAAAGTCCACCAAAAAAGAGATAGTTACTTTTAAAATGTTGGAAATTTGTTTTTAATTTCAGTTTTATTTTTGTGAAAAATATATAAAGCAACAATGGTTTTCATGAGATTTAAACGTATTTCTAGGAAATTTCAGTGATTGTTACTTAACATTAGTATAAAGAGGTGTCAAGTTTAAATATCATAATTGTCATTTATAGTAAATCGTCATCTGTACTCAACTAGTTTATCCTTTTCATTCATTGTTGTCCTTCATACATAGAGTGTTATTATAAATATCTACTTATGGAAACTGATATTATGATAATGTGCAGCATCAATTGGAAGTGGAATGCTTGCCAACAGAAGATTGAATTGAAGAAAACAGGATTGTAAAGAGAGAGAGATTATAATAACAACCGAATTGAAAGAATGAAGAAGTATGTATAGGACGACTGAAGGAAGATGTGCAAATAATGTACTAAATGTATGATTTTCAGATTTTACGCAAGTACTGTGTAATTTTGCATAAAACAACAAATCGATTTTCCCAATCTGAGTTCTCGTTCACTACATTATTATTAACTGTTAGAATTAATTTGTATATATCATATAAAATATGAAGATCTGGAAACCGTGTTTATCTCATTTAATTGGGATTTTAATATTTGTTTACATTGACAGTTTTACAACACTCAAGAAGATTTTGTTAGATTTATAGGATATAATGAAAAATATAGCGGGCTTAGAGACAAAAGGATGTATGAATTCACCTTTATGGATTTTGATTACGTTTAATCGAAGAAAAAAGGGTCAAAATGTTTAGTTTTCTCAGGTTACCAAGGCCGTTGAAGGTTAATCACTGGCTTTTTTTGAATACAAAACTCATATTTAAGTCTTCTGTCTTGAGTCTTTCTAATATTAGTAAGCTAGGATTCAACCGTTTAATAATTACTTTGAATATATTAGTTTAGTCAAACGTTTGTTCCATGTCTAACACATGAAGGTTATTTTGCCCCTAAAAATATAGAATCCTGGGTAAATGCTCAATAAAAGGAGTAGGACCATGTCTTTCACTCTTTCTTAATGGCTTATATTTTGCTCTAGAGAAAGCAATCATGCGTAATGAATTCATTGTATTCTGCAAATGTTCTTATTACTTTGGTGAAACTAATCTTTATATTTTCATTGAGGAGTAGGAACTTTAATGAAATTTATTTATAGTCGTTTTACTTAAATCAGTAAAAGAATATTTACTTAAAGGGATCTCTTATGGTCGTTAAGGTGAATTCATCATTCAAAGTCAAGTTCTAAGTGTGTAGATAAGTATGAATGAAAGTCACCATATGTAAATTATGTGTAATAAAGAAATTTACTAATCTTATCACATTATGATCGTTAATTCAATTCTTACAAATCACTGTTTCCTACCTGTCCGCATCGTACGTCAGACAGACTCGAGCCAGTTTACCTATCGTTTCTCACCTTTTTTCTCTGTTGAATTTGTCTAATAATGTTGAGCGACCCATTTTTTACAATTAAAAACCTCTAATAAGTTTCTGTGGCATTTAAGGATAATTTTTAGTTTCATAAAACTTTCTCTCCCGAATCGCTTGACGAGGATACTGTTTCTACGATGTAGCAATGTTTAATGAACTATTTTTAACAGGGCACATCCTATATTTAAGCATTTACGAAAGCTCTACTGTAACAATTTGAAAGATACGTAATCATTAAATAAGGACTTCCTGACTGAACTATTCTCTCCTATCCTAAATTTTAACTGATATTTTTCATTTCATTATTCATCGAAAAACTCCCAAATACTTGAAAATACCCTTCATGATGTCTTTTATGGTACACTAGAATATCCACTGATAATTTCCCCTTTTCTACAGTATGTAGTTCACTTAATATCCTAATTAAGATTTTTCTATTTACAAACTTTTTTTATTTTTTTAGTTTACCATGATAACAAACACACACACACACTTTGAATTACTACTAGAGTTTATCATCAGATTTATGTTCAATGACCTATAAAAGATGTTTTATTTAATTGTATTACAGTTGCAAATTAAATTATGTAACCATTAGTTTTACATTTTAACACCATATTATATTATGTAAGGGAAGACCTAAATAGTTTATAAATTTGATTAAAAATGAGCAAACTAATTTTTAAGAAAAAAGTTATTAACCAGCCAAACACTAAAACATCTCACATGTGTAGGATCTAAACTTTATGCTTGATTTGAAAAGAAATAATAAGATGAAGGAATAGTGAAGTACATTTTTGTTTTGGTCACTGGTTTAATTGTTGTAAATAAATAGTTTTCTTAAAAAACTGAAAATATAGAGAACCAGTTAAGAATAAGGAAGAATAGATAGGTTTCCTGTAGGTGCATTCATATGATCTCACCCAGGATAAGATTCAAGAGCTTTGGATCACACAATTCGGACGAAATGTCTGAACTGGTCATTCGAATTCCAACAGTTTGCTTTTCAAGACTGGGGATAGAACGTCATTTATCAAACACAGTTGAGCAAATTCCCTTAGATAGATATTATTTAATTTCATCTGTCATACTTTGTTGCATAATCTTCAAGCATTAAATTAGAAGCTACGAATTTAAAATCACTTTATACCAGATTCGTGAGAACTTTGATTAGTAACTTCATTCATTATTTAATCTTTCACTTCACTATCTTCACTGTGAATATTGAATTCTCTGTCCATGTCTGCCCTAAGTTATCGCTAAATTATTGATGAGTTAGTTTTTCACGACTTAAAGTTTTTTAATTTGAGGTACTTAAGTGTGACACTTATTATAGGCTGCCAATGAAATGTTGTATATCAGTGAAGTCATGAAATGATCAATTTTTGTTCACCATTCAGAACTCGAAAGCACTAGATGGCCTTTCAGCCTTGGTTTGGGACTTCTAATCAGTGCGAAGCCACGGACACGCACTTGAAAATCGATCCCACTGTCTTCGATCTAATGTTGATTAATTCATGATTTCAATGAAAATTGTTAATTTCTACAGCACTATACTTACAATCATCATATGCTCATGAGTGACTAGCTTCAAGAAGAAAATTACACCAGTTGTAATTAGAATCCATGATTAATAAAGTTCAACCGTATCAGGTGTGAGGCAGTCACCTACAGAAGATAATGGAAGGTGGTAGCACAATATCGTGGATTGGTTGAAGTTAAACATTAACACCGCTGGATATTGGCTCATTTATCCTGAAATTATTTGGTCCTATCTTAAGAAAAGGAAACACAAAATACTTCTAATAGTGCTACTTAATAGATCAACTTTTATTATTTATAAAGTATTCTGGAGTCTTAGATAATCCTCTGAAAGTAAAAAAAAATTGACTGTGCTATTTCAGTACATATGTGGCAAACTAGTGATACTATTTGGATCTTGATTTAAAAGAAATCAATCAAAAACATTCTTTATTCCTCTTATTTCATCTAAGCAGCTAGTGAGGTAAATAGCTTAACAATTGATTGATCACGAAACAGTCACCAGTGAGAAGTATTTTTAATCCTTTAGCGTTGATTGAATCCTGGGTATAGATGACTTAAAATCTTATGCACTGTGTTTGAGTTACAGATGATTTTAGATTATCGACAGGAAACCCTGAATCCAGGATTTATGCTTTTATAATCCCTAATCATCACGTAAATTTCCAAGCGAATAAGCATCCAAATTAAAAGTATGATATCGGCATGTTTCATCACCAAATAAACGATAAAATGCTAAGATCTGTTGACTGGAAATAGATAGGTAACAGATAATCAACAACATTCCAAAATTATTTTTCTTATAACAAAGAAAGGAAAACTTAATCATTATCATCCATGCCTAGCCTTAAAGTGTTTTCAACTGATTGTCTTAAGAATTAACTATGAATTCTTAAAAATAATCTTTCTAGAAGATTCATATGCATGACACTGTTTGGAGAAATTACAGAGAAACAACCTTCTAAATTCTACTACACATAAAATTAGGTGAGAATCTAATGATATGATTTTCCAATTTTATCAACTCGTAATATAAAATAAACTTAATCTTCAGTTTTTTTGTACATCTATGAATCTTCATTGATAATTACATTCAGAAATTAAGAAAGAGTTCAATGAATCACATTATATTTGAAGTAACAGATCAACTATACAAAAACCTAAAATTACATTATGAACAACACTGAAGCTGAAAGCTGTACTTATTGAAAGATAAGAAAAATAAATTGAAGTAGTATGTCATCATCAGATCATATATATATTTATATTTGAATTGTTTTAAATTAGGACATAATTGAAACAAAACTATCATTAAATATCATTAAACTAAAACGATTATTATTGACTTTGAAAATTTATCTTTGATAGACTAGTCATTAATTTTATAGTTGAGTCCATTGAAGCTAGACCACCATGGAAAAACCTGGCAGCACTGGATGGCCGTTTCGTCCTGTTGTGGGACTCCTCAGCAGTGCTCATCCACGATCCCGCCTCACGAGATCCGAACACGAGACCCATCAGTTTGGCGCGCGAGCGCTTAACCTCTAGATCACTGAGCCAACATCCAACCGTGTTAATGTCTAACTTCAACCAATCCACGAAATTGAGCAACCATTCACCATTACCTTCAGTGAGTTGATATCTCACAACAGACCCGGTTGAACTCCACAGGTCACTCCTTCTCATTGGAACTGCAAGAAATATCTCTTTAAACGAGTCACTAGTGAGCATATGATTGTATCCTTTCATAAAGAACAATTAATAAACTTCATACATTACAAATTTTTGATTTTTTTTTCGTTCAGTCTGCTTCAATTTATTTTTTTTCATTATTATTGTTAATTGACGTCAGAAAAATGCCACATTACTCTTTTGATTTAAATTTTTCATTTGGTTCTCTTTTCTTTTTTTTTAAAAAATGAGCTAAAACTCTAACTTGACAAGTTTCGTGGTACAATAAGGAACTTATATTTATGTACACATATCATATATATATATATATACTTTTGAGAGGGGGAAATATTTTTTAAGCAAAATGAAAAAAGTGATTCTACAATAAGACAAAAATTAAAGAAATTTTTCTTCTTTATACTTTCATTTACTTTTTAATGTATCCCAGTGTTCATAATCTTAACTAATTTCACTGATGACATAAATCAAGAGATGAAATGATAACTCCTAAGATATTCAAGACTATTTCATTCAAAGAAAGGAAACAGGAAGACATTGAATATCATGATATCGAATGCAAACTAGATAATTAATGTTTCCTAAACATGAAAACGGAAAATCGCCTATTAAAATGTGTAAATATTCATTCATTATTTCTTAAAATTATAATTTAAACATGGTAATTATAATTAATGACTGTATACTTGAAATGAATATATTGAACAAATGAAAATGTATGCTGAATCAATCGTTATAAACTAATTATGCTTTGAATAGTATTATTTAACTATATTATAAGTTAACCTTAGTTTAAAACTTTATATATTTAAGTGTGCACCATTATAAAATCCTTATGATAGCTTCATAGATTACATTTTTGTTCAGGGAAAATTGACCGAATTATACCATAGGTATGAGAAAGTATAAGAAATTTATTAATTTATTTAATCCAGAATATTTCGGCTCAATGTGCAACTTATATAAAGTGATTCATAGAATAAACCTTAATTGATAATTGGAGAGCTTACAAATCTTGGAAGTAATATTAATGTCCCCTCTTTTCTTTTCACTTGGAGGATATTTTATGTTAATTGAAATTAGTTTTAAAAATCGCCTGGATAAATGTACTGCATTCATTTACTCTGAGGAAGTAGCTGATATTAAGTCACGAAACGTCAGAAATACAATTTTTCTACTCATTGAGATATGATAAAAAAATATATTTATTAGTAATGTATTATAATATTGAAATAAATTCCGTCGGTTTTTATTTCTCTGTCTAATATGTTCTAGGTAATGACTAGATATTCACTACTTGTGAATACTGAATTAAAATGTTCAAATCAAGTATAAAGAGAACTATTCAAGGGACATTCGAGTAATCGGATGTTGTTTGTCAAGGAAATCTTTTCGCAAATCATCTATAAACGGTTGAACTTTATTGGTTGAATAGGAGTTTCTATTACGCCATTTCCTGATCATTACGTCCGATCAATATTCAATCAGATCATCCGAAATAATTATGATTAACCTGATTGTATATAGTCTAATGATAATCTCGACTGAAAGACTCAAATTTTACTTCATATTTACATGATTAATTCAGGTTTATTTCAGTTTTCTCTACCATTCAGTTATAATAATAGATCTACGTAGTCATTATTTATGTCTTTCGGTTTCATTGTATGTATAGTATTTGTCTTTCTGTTTGATATACTTTAATTATTATTCACTTTAATGTCCTACCACATTTTAGTAGTTCCTTATCACTTTATATATTTCTTGTATATTTATAGTTTTAACTAACGAATAGGTTGTTTATGGAAGAAAGTTTATTCATTTCCTTGTTAGATGAATGTAAGTTGTATGAAGTCATGAAAATTATGAATCAAATAAATATTCGATTATCTGTTTAAATATATTGAAGAATAGAATAATTCCTAAAACATTTAAATCCAATGGTACTGGTTTATAGTTAGTATCTTTATACCAGTGAATAAATGTCGATCGTTTATTTCACTTGATATTGTTTACTTGAATCTTCCCGCTGATGTTTAGGACTGTAATTGATCGGCCTCTTATTGGCATATGTGCATACTGTGCGGATTGCCTCGATATTACCCTAAGTCACAAGTATTTTAAGCAAAGATGGATAGTAGCTAGTAGTGGAATCCAGGTGGTGTGTTTCGTCCTATTCGGGACTCGTCAGCTTGATGTACCTGCATCTGTGCGTTGATGTTCACTCTGGGACTCGAACTCAGTACTGTTCGCTTCGAACGCTATCGCGTTATCCACTTGACTACTGAGTCTTGATAGCCAACTGACGAGTTCCAAATAGAACGAAACGCGCGTCCTGGATTCCACTGCTAGTCATTATTCATCGTTCCTTGGATTGTTTATTGTTGGAATAACATTTAATTTGATACCAATTCCTTTTATCTTTAAAACTGATAAATTTCTTTATAAAGTGCATTGTACTGTACCTAAAATAAAAGTTTATAAATTTATTGTGAATTATTAAGAATGGAGTATTTATTCTAAATCATTGAATAAAAGTTTATGTCTACCTGAAACTAAATTTGTCTATAGTTCATATCAATAAATAAATAAGTAAAAATGGGATTATAAATGATTGTTGGTAGAACAAAATTATGTGGTTTTATCAACAATCAGAAAAAATAATGAAATACAGACTAAGAATTTATCAGATAAAAATTTTCCCATTTATATATTTTTTGCCATTAAAACTATTCAGTAAAATGTGCTGATCGGAGTTAAAATTCACCTAAATCAATAAACTGATAGTCTATAAAATGCCCTTTTACAACTGACAATTATCTAACTATGATGTATTTAACAAAGTATTAAAAATAAAGAAATATATGATGAAGAGAAACGTTTGTCAATACATTTATCATTATATTGATAAGCATTAAATTTGGCAAGGAAACAATGTTAATATTTTAAGTTGAACTGATATTATTGGATGATAACCGATGGATAAAAGACTCACTTGATGAATAACTAACTAACAGTTTTGTAATGACTTTTTTGATTTCAGAGAGGATAAAATGAATTCTTTAGGTATTTGAGATAATTAGTCCAACAAAGTTACGAGTCAAATGACAATAGGTAGTGAGGAAGAGTTACAGGTTGGTTGAACTTAATACATAATATAGCATAAGTTATATATACATACATGTATTAGGAATTTAGTAAATTTTTCAAACAAATTTGTAAAAGCCAACATGAAGAGAATAAAAATTCACCAGAGAAACATGTTACGAAAGAAAAGTGACACTCAAATTTCAAGGATTTAGAGGACATGAAAAATTCCCCGAATTGTAAATTAGAATAACACATCTAAGCGAATGATGTTTCTTTTTCAATTAAATTGAAGTTAGTTGAAGTTAGACATTAACACCGCTGGATGCCGACTCAGTGGTCTATCGGTTAAGTGCTCTGGCGCGAGACTGGTAGGTTCCGGGTTAGAATCTTGCGAGGCGGGATCATGGATGCGCACTGCTGAGGAGTACAGTGCTTGAAGGTTTTCTATGGTGGTCTAGCTTCAATCGACTCATGATTTGAACTATGAAAATACTGAAATCTCTACGAAACCCCTTCTGATCAACAATTAAATCTCCATCAAAATTTACTCTAATATGAATAACTATTTATAACATGTATTAAGCTTAAATCAACTTTTCGTAATAGGAAATAGATCGAAAATTTGGAAGGACACAAACACAGGAATACCATTTGTTACAAATTATGAAAATTACTCAATAAGACAGAAAAGAATATGTTTGAAAAAGAGCTGGAAAAAATGAACAAAGTGTAAAAGTAAGTAGAATAGGTGGCTAAACCTCATTTTGCCAAGGAGATAACAGTGTTGTGGATTTCTAATGGATTAGGGTATATAAAAAAAGCCTACTTTTCCTTATGGGTCTCGACATTATCTCTTAAATATAGCAGAAGCTATAGGAGTCTGATCCCCTCACACTGGTCTGTGTGTTCTGAAAAAATTCATAACAGTCCTGTTCCGTCCTTTTCCGGTTATGACAATAAATGATTTTATTAATTTTCTTTATAAGCTTCATTTGATCGTCATTCTTGACCTCCTTCGGTTTGTATTTTCCAAAACTTGATTACGTAAATTTCTTGTTACCTTATTTTAAAAAAATGATTCTTAAGGGTTTCTCTTTTAAAGTTTTGACCCTCTTTCTATGTTGAAATGTTGATTATTTGATTAATAAAACATGTATAAGCGAACAATATTGTTTTCAACTAGATCCTCATAAGGCTGTACTCTAATATATAGTAATATTTATGTGCATATACGAAATTATTCAACCAATCAAGGCAGTTTATGAGTCAATGAATAGACTATATAAATAAACATAATAAGTAAGAATTACAAATTGATAGTGTGATGATAGTTGTTCTTGTTGTTTATTCACGTAACTATTAATACGCAAATGGTCTTATTATCAAACTTAGTCATGTGTTGTTATGTGATCTGTTTCATTGCGATCAAATGACTAGCTAATTGTCTTGATCAGTTTAATATTTTGATCTATCCATGTAAATATTCCTGTATATTGTAGTAATATGTTATGAACATCTAAATGAGAATAAATCTTAGTCAAACCATTTGAAAATTCTTATCTTATATTAAGATTTTTCGCCTGTGTAAAATTACACCCTTTAGTTGAAAAGACAATTGTTATATCTAGAGCTTCGATTCTTGCTATGCCGCGTACTACTAGACTGCTTGAACGATCGAACTCGCAACGTCGCAAGACAAGACAGAAGATTAGTAAATAGGAATGTATTTCCGAACACAGTATCAAATATCGTACAAAAGTCTCATGTATTTATAGTTTTCTGACTGAAAGTAAATTATTATTTCGGACAGCAAATAAGCACATAGGGGGTCCTTCTTATTCATCCAATAGGAAGGCTACACGTCGACATTCTGGGTTGTTCCTCTAGTGGTGGTTGGATGGAATGTCTTCGGCTCTTTCTGGGCTTCTTGAAGCTTCCTTGAGTTCGCCAACCAGCCATTCTTACACCTCCCCTCTTTGAAGTCTGTTACATATGACTTTCTTTTTGGATCTACTTGAAACATTGTCGCCGCTCTCCTTTTTCGGTTCAGCACTCTTATCGGCTGTGCGATTTCACTTTTACGTCTTTCAAATCGTTGGTTATGGTTTTCTTTCGGGCTTTTCAGTATTAAATCCACCGGCATGTGGAACGGTAGTTGTGTATCTACTGTTGCTGTCCTATGATCATTTCTAATCTGATTAATATGTCTGATACGCTTTCCATCCCTTCTCCGGACTAAATAAAGTACCTTCCCAATACGCCATTCTATGATCCCTGGTTCCCATTTTCGACGATATAACAACAATGATATTCACTCTAATAGTAATCATTTACAAAATCCAACATGTTAAATAGATTTAGTTTATGAAATATATTAGACTCGGAAAAATAAAAAAAATTATCTTCGAAGGAAATAAATTTCATTTAAAACTTTCTAAAGATGCCCTATTCTGTAATCTCACTATTAAAACACTGTTATTCCCTCATAGTATTCTTTGACCTCATCCAAGTTTCTTTTATTTTTATTTTTACTTCAATTCTTGTATAAGTATGTATTATTTATACTATAAAAGAAGAAAGTTTCTTCATTAAGTTAGTAACCTAATTAGTATTTATCAGAATGAGTAAAATTACCTGTTCAAATTACCTATGACCTCGATAAAACCTAATTAACCATAATAGATAATCACCGTTTATTGTTTTGCGTTTAGTGTATTGTTTTTTTTATTGCCATAAAAAAGATTTACTCTATTGTTTTATAAATAAAAGTTATCAAATGAAGTTCAATAAAGTATAAACTTGATATTTGTTAATTGTTCTTAGTTTGAATGGAGCTTATTTACTGTATGAGGCCTATTAACTTTTGAATATCTGTACTCAATTCAATCAAAAGATTTAGATAATATAAAAGAACTTTAGAAGAAAATATTCGTTATAGTTAGTATTGTAATTATTGATAACAAATAACTTAATGTTAATTAATATCTGGAACCATTTCTGTTGGTTCATCACAATTACGGAAAACTTTGTAACATTTAGATTGTTTATAAACACTTGTTTCTTTTATCTCTGAGTAAACGGATAGATCAATCATAAAAGTTATAAATAGTAGCAACCAGGTTATGAAAATTCAATCTTTCTGCATGAAATCAGAATCATAGTTCTTTAGACTTTTCTAACTGTATATATTTCTGATAAAAAGTTTATTTCACAAGGAGGTTTTGTGCAGATTTTGAGTTTATAGTCTAAAATTATACTAATGCTAAATAATATTTCGTCATGTCGTGGTGTAATGAACGAAACACTAGTGGGGAAATTCGAATGTGTGTTAGCAAAAATTATAGACTATCTCACTAAATTCTGATAACCATACAATGAATCGTTAATTTGCAAAATAACAATTCATTGTGTCAATCTTAACTGTTTCTTCTGAAAATATCAGTCCATCTTCTCTGATATTGTTGTTCATGCATTTTCGTACCGATTGCACTTCATCCCTATTCGTTCCTTATAGATCTTCTGCCAAAATACATTCTATGTCTGGCCATCACCATATACTACTTATATGGATATAAGTAGACCACACTACAGTGGTATTTAGTCTAAATTTCCTCTAACCTTTACTACATTATCTTTCAAATTTAATATCGCTTAATATACCTTAATTTAAATTCTTTTTGATAATTCATACCTTCGTTTTGTGGATTTTATTATTTCAAATGGAGAAGAGAACCATCGTTTGCATATCATGAAGCTATAGAGCTTATTGATACCAACTACTCACTGGCCATAAATCGCAGTTTTTTGCATTTTTACTGTGTTATTTTTTGTTCTTTTACGTTTGTTGAACTTAATTTCCTTAACTGTGACCTGAAAATGATTCCAACACCTATTTAATGGTATGAGTTAGTTGATCTCAATAGAGACTCCAAGAAAACCATCCAGTCTTACGATACAAGTACACGCAGGTACCACGTTAGTGACAATTCATAAAACGAAGATGTATATAAAGATTATATCTAGTTAAATGCATGCGAATGTTTATTAATGTATTGATATCCATTGATAATAAATTTTGAATACAGTTTTGCAGAAGAAACACTGACTGAAATTACAATTATATATTCAGTAAGAATACAACAATTCCGCCTGTAGCTGGGTATTATAGAAGGGTTGGGCATGGGGTCAGCAACCACATCCTATAGAAAACAAACTTGATGAAATACCTATGACCAGATAAAATAACTTTAACCATTCAAATGCTTCCCACCAGTTGAAAGATCTTCATTAAGATCAGTTATTTAGAACAACATATATAAGCGAACAATACTGTTTTCGATTAGATCCTCATCAGGCTTTACTCTAATATACAGTAATATTTATATGCAGATACGAAATTATTTAACCAATCAAGGCAGTTTATGAGTCAATGATAACAGTGGAATAGATTACATAATTAAAAATAATAATAAGTGAAAAGTACAAATCGGTAGTGTAATGACAGGTGTACTAGTTGTGATAAGAATAATAAAGGCTTGAATCAATGTTACATAATAGGAAAATAGGTCAATGGTTAGAAAAATATAGACACTGAAATAACATTCATAAAAATTATAGGATTACGTAATAAGAAGTGTTCAGATAATTGGACCGTGAAGCGAATATTTGAAAAAATAATAAGTAAATAATTGGTAGGGGGGTGAAGAAAAATAAACGAAGAAAGAGTCTGGAAAATAAAATTATCTATTAAGGCCAAGGTAGAGATAAGGGTGTTACAAATTTCTTATGAACACAAAGAATTGGGTTGTTGGATCGAATTCCTATAGCTTCTGCTATGTGTAAGAGATGAGATCGAACCCCATAAGGAAAACTAGTAGGAATGCGATAAATAACTTTAAATGACTGATTTCTGTCAACTTTATGACCGCTATCGATCAAGTGTAAAAGAACCGAGCTCCGTATCGACTTGACTATACCTTTTCCTAACCACGAAGGGAGGTGTTCACCAACTCTTTGATTCAGTTGTCTGGTAGTGCGCCCAATATAGCTTTCTCCACAGGAGCAGCTGAATTCATAGATACACATAGAGGTGGCATAACCAGGCAACTTATCCTTCAGTTGGGGAATCACCATAGATCGGGTCGAGTACAAAAGCCAGAGGTCGGCTGCATTAAACGTTCTCTTAACTGCTCTAGTCAGTCTATCACGTAGTACATCATCAGCTAAATCGCCGTTGAATTGTAGTTTCAGGAAGAGTGGTTTCTCCGCAGCTGTTGATATCTTTATTTTCTTATTTGTTAAATGCAAGTGTTTCTTCAGGAAACCTTGTGGATAACCCCTTTCAATCAACATATTATGTATGACCTCTATCTGATTGTTAATTGAATCGACTGAGCATATCTTCCTAGTTCTATTTGCCAGACATTTCACCAAGTTTCTTTTATAGTGGAGAGGTACAAAGCTTAAGAAGTGTGTGTACTGGCTTGATGAAGAACTTTTCCTAAACACCCTTCTACTGATAGAACCGTTCGCTTTTTTGATTAACAAAACGTCAAGGAAATTTAATTTATTATCTAGTTCCTCTTCACATGCGAATTTAATTGCAGGGTGTTTGTTGTTAAACAGTTCTAGTAGTTCGACTTTGCCAATGTCCTGATCAACAATAATGAAAGTATCACCAACGTACCGACAATAGAAGTCAAGCTTATTGATAACATCTTTGAGGGGTCCATTCTCTAGTTTCGCAAGCAAAAAGTCCGCAAGGATAAGACCTAGAGGTGAACCCATCGCTATACCATCAATTTGTCTATAATATGTGTTATTAGAGACAAAATGGACATTCATTGTACATTTCAGAAGTAATTCTTTAAGACTGACCTCGGGAATTCCAACATTGATTTGTTTTTCATGTAATTGTTGACACACAAAATCAATAGTCTCAGTTAGTGGCACATTGGTGAACAGGGAAGCAACATCTAAAGATATCATCCGTTTCCCACTTAAGTTCATATGTTCAACCTCCGAAATGAAATCGAAAACGTCTTTCAGGCTTCTGTTGACGACTAGTTTGTGTAAGGATTCTAGGATTCGAACTAGCCACTTTGCAGTTTTATGGTAGGGTGAATTATACATATCTAAAACTGGACGAAGCGGAAGACCTGCCTTGTGAACTTTGAGTAGACCGTATAGTTGTGGCGTGTTCGATCCAGTTATGACACCTCGTTATGAAAGCCGAGATTATTCAGAAGACAGGAGGCTGATGCTTCGTCTAGAAATTAGAGCAACAACGAACATAAGTACGTGGAATATCCGAACAATGTGGGAGGCCAGGAGGACTGATCAAGTGCTGTGGAAATGGAAAGATATAACTTTTCGGTTTTTGGAATAACTGAGACTCATTGGACCAACGCTAAATAGAAGAGATTAGCTTCAGAAGAGACGCCGTTGTACATCGGTCATCAAGAAGAAAATGCTTCGCCCATACACGGAGTTGCACTGATGCTGTCCAAAGAATCCTAAAAAGCATTTATCGGATAAAAATCTCATAGATCCAGGGTGGAAATCAAAATGAATGTTATCCTGTCCTATGCAACCACCAATTAAAGCGAAGATGATGATAAGGATCAGTTAAACGGAACTCATCACTATACATCAAATTCCTTGACTATGAGAAAGAATCCGTCAGTGTGGATAGGAAAACTTTATGGAACCTTCTTTGATACTATGGAGTGAGTAATTGAGATCGTCATTATCATCCGGAATTCATACGACGGACTACACTGCGAAGTTGTGCATAGAGGACAGGTGACAGACGCATTCCAAGTGATGACCGATGTCAGACAAGTTTGCTTACTTTCGTCCTTCCTTTTACTTCTGGTTTATGATGACCTCCACATCAGAGGGGAAGTTCGGGATACAAAGGAAAGCTATATGTACTTATGAATACGCATGACACTTAATGAATACAATCAGCAACAAACTATTGCGGCAGAGAACAAACCGGCTTCCTGCTGAAGAAGAAATCAGGAAAAGAAGCCGAAGGTGGTTTAGACATGCACTGCAAAAGTCATAGTACTGAGTCACTATGGAAAACCCAACTTGGTATTCTGTAGGCTTAAGGAAACGTTGTGGACCATGGAACGCAGTGCTTAGGGAATTGGAGGCATATATCAAAAGAATACACAACATTTGAAAACAACTGCTGAGGATTGCTCAGGACATAGTTTGCTGTATGGTTCTGATGTCCCATAGCGGATAACAGGCGTAATTTAGTAAGTAAGCAAGTGAAGATAAAACAGGGATAGCCCTTATAAAATTGACCATCTATGAACAAATTAATCAAAGCAGACTTCGATTTTATGTCCTGATTCAGACGCATTCATCAGCTAACACCCCACTGTGAACATGTTCCAAAAAGCCTTGAAACAAGAGTAAGAACTACTTTAAACAACTCAATTATAAACATCTCTCAGATACGGGAGATCGGGTCGATACCTTGGGATCTTTCAAGGTGGTTTATAAACAACCAACTCCATACTTCTGAAGTTTGCTGAAGCCGTTGTTGTCAGGTGTTAGAAACCTGATTTATATGTTCAAAAGTAGATGGTTGTTTATCCTTTTTTGCCTTAGTAACAAATATTCTTTCATTACATCACAAAACTTTTGTTCAACTCTTTCCTTCAATTAATTACATCATTACGCCGTTTTATTTCGACCGCCATCTAGGTTAGCAATCTTAATTAACTGAGCTTCATTCATTTTACTATTGCTTATTATCAAAGTTTGCTTATTATGTAATCACTTATTTTTGCCCCTTTGAACGCTTGCTACTATCAACATGGTTTTTATATACAACGTATAGGTTTACAACATTTTATTTAGTCTATTAAATTTATTTATACCCTTACTATAATGTACTAATGTGTCCCTTAAGTAACTTCAAGTTAAACTGTTTCATGTGAGTAATTTAAACCCATTTTGTATTTACGACTTTTAAATATCAAAGAACCAAACGGAATAAAATGAATTCATGCTATTCTGCTCAAATCTTTGTTCTTGTTCTCTTCAACTTTCTGATAGTACAGAAACAATAATTTGATGTGAGTATTTCAAAACATATTCAAAAATAAACCTTCGATACTAACACTGAAAAATATGTTAGTTTATGTCAAGGTAATAACAACAGTGAAAGAGATTATATAAGTAATTGTAAAAAGTAAAATTAAAGATTGATGATAAGATGGCTGGTATAGTAATAAAGGAAAAAATAATAAACAGTGTGAAAATATGAACAAGATTATAGACATACGAAGTAGGTCAAAACTTGAAGCAGTAATTTTATTGAAATAACAGTCAATAAAATAATGTAGTAAAAAAACATATAAATGGTTATTTGAAGTACACAGATTGTAAAGGAGAGGAAAGAAACAAAGAGTAAAGAGAGTTAATTAAAGGGTATGTTAGGGTTTTCTCTGATCACAAAAGAATTAGAAACATTAAAAACCACTTATGAACACAAAACTATGGTTGTTATTCCCTATAGCTTAGGCTTTATATGAGAGGCAAGCCTGAACCACTTTTGGGAAAATCAAAGGTAATTGGCCTATTACTTGACAGATTTGATTCTATTTGGTGCATGACTAACATTGGCCAAGTATGATATAATGAAGGTATGTATGGATCTTGTTTGACCGGTCACAAATTAAGAGGGAAGGTACACGTTATCTGATTGTTAACGTCATGTTATAGTAAAACCTGATGAAGATCTAACTGAGGAGCGCATTTTCCACCTATATTTTATGTTCGAATGAATGGCATTTGGCAATTATTCTTTATTAGCAGTCGAACTAATCCTTGATCTGGATATCAATAAAAGCGAATGCTTTCCCAAATAAATGAAGTTGGTTTATATATGTTTTCACATAGTCATTTACCATAATTGAAGTGAATAACATGGAAAATCCACAGTATGTATCTTTTCAGACAGCATATAAGATCGAATTTTAATGGTGACCTTTTAGCATTAGATCTGCATAGAACAATAGTAAACACTACTAGCTGATATTTGCTTTGACTTTGTCATTTTAGCGATAATAATTCATCTTTTCTTTACGCTTTTCACGTTACTTTGCCTCAAATAACAATTCGGTGTTTGATTAAACTTAATATTAGTGTGTTTTGTACAATTTGTTTATTAATATAAAAGTGATTGAAACATGAATAAAACTGAAGATCAAAGTCATCTTTCAAAAGAACATTTCCATCACTGAAATCGGTTTGCATGGAATTTCCTAAACGACGCCACCGTGGTCGAACTACTAAGTCAATGAATGTCATGATTAATTATTTCAAAAAGTAATTTTTATCGGTAGATAGAAACTGAAGAGCCTCTCGATAATGATCAAAAAACACCATACTCGTCACGAGATCTGAATATGATAAGTTTATATATGGCAGCAATTATTTCGCAGTAGAGAACACATGTATAGCCACATATTACATTAGTTTGCCTTAGGTGTTTAAGGTGACCAGCAAACTATATTATTTCTGAAAAGTGATTGAAATATTATTGAAATATTTTCAATCCAATAAAAACATCGGATTTCTAGGTCTTTTCTATCTGTTAATTTAAGTTATCATTAATCGAATTTCAGTTTAGATTTGAGAAAGTTATTTGATGTTTTGTTTTTTCCATTAGAGAAAGTCATACTGAATAGCCCTCAGAGATATATTTAAATAGCATTTACTCTAGACCTGAGAGTAAGCTCATTCATTATGATGAACTAATGGTCGTTACGTGATACTTTTTATTTGACAAAATCAAAATCATAGCTTATTCTTTTCATCTAATCTACTTTACGGATTACACGGCCAGATTTTCATTATAGTTTGCTAAATGTCTAGTTGTATTACTTCTTTGAGCCCGAAAGACTCGTTATTTTAAATGAAGTGATTTCGAGTAGTCTCTCACCAATTAAACTATGCACTTAGATTAGTAATTGCACTTGCGTGACTGAATGTATGACGCATAGAATTGCTTGTGGCTGATTTTGCGGTTTCACCGCAACTTCTTTATGCTCATCATTCTATTCATCCTAGTTATATGAACCATGGTAACGTTCCAGACAGGAAAATGAATAATAAATTGAGATTATTTCTTATTTACATGGTCTAAATTATGCAAAGAAATTGAGCAAACCAATCACTAGAATAAGATCAGATATGTTTATTTCCAATGTTATAACATTGTCACAGCTTTTACAAGCCGATATAAGTAAATTTCATTAATTTATCATCGAGTCATCAAATAGCAATATACCTAAAAATAATCGTTTTTTCCATTTAACCAACAATGACATTCAAACAGAAACTAGAAAAAATAACTCTATAAACGATTTAACTTGTTGTCTTAGAAAAATATTATCTGCTTATGGAATGTTCTACAGATTTCTCATTTATACTGACTTAAAGATCAGTTCATTTAAGTTGGTTAAACAGTTCACATTTGTCTGTGAAATACAAATATCAGAAGGGGTTTGAGCGGAGATTTAGTATTTTCATAGTTGAAAGCGTGAGTCAATTGATTCTAGACCACCATGGAAAACCTGGAAACAATGGACGACAGTTTCATCCTATTGCGAGACTCCTCAGAAGTGCTCATCCACGATCACACCTTGCGAGTGGTGGTCGAGCTTCAATCGACTCAATCTCAACTATTGAAATTACTATATTATCCACAAAACCCCTTCTGAAATTAAATAAATTAAGTCTTTATCTTTATTTATGACCATTAAAAGCCAAATGAAAATGTCACTTTAATTCATCATTTGCTCCTTAGAAAGGAACGAAACTTATTACTGACAAATTTACGACTAGCGATTTATAAAGTAAATGCTTGTTTTCTAAAGTGTCATACTATGACATTGAAGTGTATCAAATAAATACAATTCGATTTATTTCAAATAATAAATGGTTCATAAGCAAAAATGGATAGTGGCTAGCAGTGGGTCCAGGACGCGAGTAACAATGGGAAGATATAGACAAACAACACCAAGTGGATTTAAACTTCACCCGATTGCTCAAGTAGGTGACTATCAGGACTCGGTAGTTAAGTGGATAACGCGAACGGTACTGGTTTTGCGTACCGAAGTGAACATCAACTCTCAGACGCAGGTACATCTAACTGACAAGTTCAAAATAGGATGAAATACACCACCTGGATTCCACTACCAGCCGCCATCCATCTTTGCTGATAATGTTTGTGAATTAAGGCAATTTCAAGGGGATCCGCACAGTTTGCACAGATCCATTGCAGTCCTAAACAACAATGGGAAGATACAAGCAAACAACACCCAATGCATTAAACGGTTCAACTCATTTAATTATAATATTTTTGATCCATGGTTACCTGGATAATTTCAGTGAAAAAGTCTTGAGTGCTAAACTTAGATTCAAAGCCCGTTTTTTATCTTCTAATAGGTAGGTGTAGTTATGATAACGAATAGTTTCTAACTGGTAGTGACTACACTAGGTTCATCTAAAACTTTTCTTGTTCAAATATGGAGGAAGTTAAATTGTTAAAACAAATCTAATGTCATTGATAACAATATATTTACCGTATGAACCCACAATATTATAAACTATTTTGAAATACTAATCATATATATAAAAGCAGGATATAAGAGACAACAGGGAAATATAATCAGTTTCATCAGTTTATTTATACTATTCCATCAACTAGAAATGTGATATATAAAAGTTTAATCTAACAACAGAAATAAAAAGTCCTTAGGAACGTACTCTAAATTAATCTAAAAATGATACAAATTAATTGTTACTAGACATATATATATATATATATATATATATATATATATATATATATATATATATATATATATATAGTGCCTAAGTTATCTATCAAAATAACTAAAACAATAAGCTAATTATTTAAATCTACATGAAATACCATTAGAGACAATATGTATATAAATTAAAATTAATCAACCACACAAAAATTATAGTTTAGACATTTTCTTAAAGAAAACACCTGTCTATTTAAAGGCGGTACAGGTAAAAAAAAAAGATAAATTGAAAGGTATACTACTTAAATAAATAAATAAAGTATGAACAGTTTTACAATTAGCATTTTGATTAACTTACCCACACATAATAAACCTTATGGTGTTCAAGTAAATTGTAAGTGGATAAATTCCTGGAGTTTACATTTACAGTTTATGTGATTTTCCTTTTTTAGAGATTGTTTGTGGAAATTAAAATTTGATCGAATGTATAAATATTTATAAAAGTTCCCTTTTAAAACGATTAGTCCCTTTGATAAATTTCGATAATGCAATGAGAAGACGAAGTTTATCAGAATTATGTGATATATATATATATACCATTTAGGAGTGACTCAAATAGTCTCATGTTAAGACGGAGACTAAAATTAGCCATAAACAGGACATTCTATGCAGCTCAACTTGTCATCATTGAAAAGACAAGGTCGATGTTTCACCAAAAACCTAAACAGCACATAAGCGATTGTGTATACCAATTTACATGTATGTGCGGAAACACGTACATAGGGAGGAGCAATCGTGATCTGCAAATAAGGGTGGCGGAACACATACCTAAATGGCTGCAGAACCAAATGAATTCCAATGGTTAAATAAGATCACAGGATAGACAAACATCTTCCTCCATTGCGAAACATCTGGTTGAAACTGGTCATAAGGTTGACATCAAATCAGCGTTTGTAGTGTTGTAAAAAAGCCTTCAAGGACGTATGCTAAGGTTTATTGAAGCCTTGGCTATACGGAAATTGAAACCCCCTTTATGTGTTCAAAAACAATTTGTTCTTACCCTTAACCTACCCTGGTAATGCTGATTTATTATCCAGAGTAGTCATCACATTGTTTTTGTGTACTTTATTTATTTTCTTACCTTAATCTGTCTACTCGACCAAAGTGACAGTGGTCAAAAATATGATTACAAGAGCTCAAAAACTTGTCACTGAACAAAATGATATGAAAACGGAAGTAAATTTAATTACATCTACCCTAATGATGAACAATTATCCGAAAGATTTTATTAAAAGAATAATTAAGAATGAAAGAAAAGACGGCATTGTTAATAAAAAAAAGATTACAGAAAAAGGAATGGGTTAACACAGTGTTGATCCCATATCGGAAAGGAGTTTCGGAAGATATTAGAAGAATCTTAAATAATCAAAATATAAGAGTATTTTTTCGAACAAACAATACTCTAAGATCAAAATTAGTAAGAATTAAAGATCCAATACATAAAGAAGAACAACAAAATTGTGTCTATGAAATCAAATGTAGTGACTGTAATGCAACGTATGTAGGTGAAACATCAAGACAACTGAATGTGAGGGTGAAGGAACACAAACAATGCTTGAAACACATTCCTAAATCCTCAGATGATGTAAGGAAACTAGAGAACAAATCAGCGATAGCATTACACTCGATAGAATCGGGTCATACAATTGATTTCGTTCACATAAAAATCCTTCAAAAAGATTTCAATTCTTACAAGGAAAGGAAAACAGCTGAAGCCCTATACATTTGGGCTAATCCAAACAATATTAATAGGAGGGATGGAATACAATTAGCAGTGCCATGGCAGCTAATCATTAATAAGTAAAAACCTGAACTCCTTAATGTTTTTTATCTAATTCGTATTATCTAAAATGACAACAATTACACTGAATGATTCTAATCTGTTATCTTATCGGAATTTGTTAAACAATTCATTGGAACATTAAAAATGACACATACATACAGTCAAAATTACGCTCTTCAAATTTTACCTTTTATATTTTTATTTTTATTTTGTTTAATTATCTTCATGTTGTACATGCTGTGACAGATATGATTCATATCATATATATTACAAATTGTATGTTTCCTTATAAATTCACTGATAAGAGACAATATATAGTGTAAATGTAATTTTCTCCTCTCACCTCTTACGTTTTTCTATACAATATATTATATGAACACTCATCACTTCACATCACAATATGTCATATGAACACTCATCACTTCACATCACATATCTCTTAAACATACCTAGTTTAGACTTTTTGTTAACGTTGATTGGATGACCTATTCAGTGTATAATGAACTCGGAGAACCATGTACCTATTTATATTCGATAATTTTGATGTTTGATTATAATTCCTTGAAAAAGCTTGGACCAGATTGCCAGGCGAAACGTTGGATTTACTACAAATTCATTCGCTGAGATTTTACAAATATATATTATTCCTATTTAATGTCTTGCATCAACTCGGCGCTCAAATACTCTGAAACTATTCGCTCTAATTTAGACGAGAGTTCTTATATATACTTAATCTGTCTAGTTGACCTTTTAATTTTCATATAAAAAAAGTGTCTTAACAAGTATATGTGTGATCAGATTGTTCGAAATATATTGGGCTAACATATCACATAATTCTGATAAACTTCGTCTTCTCATTGCATTATCGAAAAGTTCCCTTCTTCAAATATTACAAAAGGAAAACATCATTAAATAAAGTAAGGTTATATTAGTGTACTTATGAAGAATGGTATAAAAGAAATTATCATTACATACATTTATAGGTATATCATTCAATGATGTATATATGAAGAAGTTTAAGTAGATCAAATGGAATTGTTGAGCTAAGGTTTCATTATAGATCCCATTTATCAACTAAGCTTACTTGTTATTACGAAGAGAAAGCTGTAATGCCAAGAATTCATACCTCTCATCATTATTATTTACAGTTACAACGTTATTATATATTTCGTTGATGGACTCTAACTAACATGAAGTGTAGGCTTATGGTTACCAACATATTTGTGTTATGATGTTGAACAAAGGTAAGTCGTAATAATCAAATCGTAAACTTTATCTACACAGGTAGATCACTAAGTTTTACCTATAATAAGAAACTGTCCTAAATTCATGTATTAACTTTCATCTGTACTTTGCTTAATACTGATTTTTATACTATGAAAAAGATTAGGGAGAAGTACGACTTGAAAGGTAGTTATAAAGAATTAATTTAAAAACACTAAGGCAAGTAAATATTTTTACAATGGCCGCTAGAAAGAACACATATATGTATTAAATAACTAATATCGGATGACTAGATTATTTCTGATTTTTTGACTACGAAATTGTGAGTTTACTTGATTAGAATAAACATAAGAGTGTCATACACCTACAAACAAATAGTAGCGCTTCCATTTATTATGTAGGTATATATACCTTGATGTGTGGAAAATGTCCTTGTTCGTTGATTGAAAGAGTCTTAGTAACAGTAAGAAAAATACTTGTATACAACGATAAAGGTCAGTACATAAAATTGTATGTTATCCAGTACAACTATTTGAGTGAACTGAAAAAAAAACAAGACAGTAGGTCTTGTTAACAAATATACATACATAGGTGCACACAAAAACAAGATCATTGTTTCAATTTTCCAACTTATTCTCAGTGATCGTCCATAAATGAATCTGACCTACCTTTTAATTATTATGCTATAGATTTAAAATTCATTTCAAACAATATGTCATAACGTTACAAGATAATTTGATGTGACAAGTCAAATAATTTTAACAACAATAATAAAACGTGTTTACACGCTTTTAAAGGCGGTTTTCAAAAAAAGGTGAGAATGTATTGCTGATTAGATATGGTGTTTTTTTAACAGGAGAGGTTAGCAGATCAAATTTTATTAATACCAAAGTGGTTGAGGAAAATTTATTTATTTTTCTATTAGGTTAAATACTGTGTGAACTAAAGATATGTTAAAATTATATAGTTGAAATCGTGAGTCAATTGAAGCTAGACCACCATGGAAAACCTGAAAGCGCCGGACGGCCGTTTCATCCTATTGTGGGATTCCTCAGCAGTGCACATCCACGATCCCGCCTCATGAGATTCCAACCCAAGACCCATCAGTCTCACGCGCGAGCGCCTAACCTCTAGAACCACTGAGCCGGCATCTAACGGTGTTAATGTCTAACCTCAATCAATCCACGAAGTTGAGCAACCGTCCACCATTGCCTTCAGTGAGTTGATGTCTCCCAACAGACCTGGTTGAACTCCACTGGTTACTGCTTTTCACTAGAACTCCAGGAAAGACCTCATTGAGCCAGTCACTAGTGAGCATATGATAATTATTAGAAGGGGGTTTTGTGGAAATGGACTCACGATTTCAACTATATAAAAAATTACTAAAATCTCCACAAAACCCCCTTCTAAGATGTTAGAATTCTTTACCTTTAAAGTTATGAGAAAATAAAGTACAGTTTTTTTTACGAATTGAGTAAAACCTGTAATCTTTAAATAATTTTAGTTCGGTGACATTGTATGTTAGCTTATCTAACGGAAATAATGATTGAACTATAAGAGTGAAACTTGATTTCTGTAATATTTTAACTGAAGGACTTTGAAATATTAATCAGTTAATGTTTTACACGGGTTGACAGACCAAACGGTTTGTTCTAGATTTTATTTTTCATGTCATTAAAGAATGTCGCTAAATAAATACATTATAAAATGTTTAGTTATTATAACTTGGTCCTTCTACTTTTGTTCTGAATACGATAAGTTAAAAACCTGAAATTATTATCAGTTGGATACCAGTAGAAACATTTTGTGCAAAGAATAGCAGTTTCGTCTCGTTTCTGAAGCTACAGACAGAGAACATTTTTAAACCACATTGTGAATCAAAAACAAAACCTTCATGTTTTATCACGTATAGTTACCTAAAATCATTGAACTGGAATACATTTTGTTCGATCCCTAGTGTGTTTAGAAACGTAACAATTGTCAGTTTTCCTTCGGCATCAGTTATTCTTGTCTTATTAAATCATAAAACGAAAGGATTTTGGCACGGATTATTTTTCATTATCAAATCTTGACTGTTTCTTTGGCACAGATGACATTAATATAAATAATAATAAAGCTAACATTTTTTTTCATATTCTACAGTAATATTATTATTATTATCATAATCACTTTGGTGCATTAGATAAGTAATAGTGATAAATCATAATCAGTTCAAATATGTTTACTTACAAATTCTATAAATAAATCAGCTCAGATAAACAATTTTTACTTATGAAGTATGTAAACCTGAAGATAAACTTTGTTTTATCAATAACAGTTCAAAAACATACTGCATATTTGAAAACCTGATTGATTTCTAAATGTTAATATATCAAAATATTAGCATTCAATATTTGATATTAACTGGAGAACAATTGAAAGACAATGTGTTATAGGCACTTATTTGGTGGGCATCAGAGTGGACATCAACTCTGAGATGCAGGTACATCCAGCTGACGAGTCCCAAATAGAATGAAACGCGCGTCCTGGATTTCACTGCTAGCCACTATCCATCTTTGCTTATTTGGCCTGTTTATATTATCTTCTAACAGTTTGAATTAAACATTCAGGTTTCATGATGTTTAATGAATTATTTAGTTACCAAATGTGAAATCATATTTCAAATTTTAATTCATTCATGATATTATACAATTAACATTCATATTCCATTTTTAATTTCATTCATTCTGTAGATCACAAATTTCTTGTTGAAGTGTTCAAACACCTGTTGTAAAATGAAGAATCTTACTGAATTATTGTCAATTAAAGCAGATTCAGATGTAAGTCAATACGTTATTAGTAAGTGATTTGATGACAATAAGGTCGATATCACGTCTGAAAATTGGATAATCAAGCAAGTAAATGTAAGAACAATTTAAATCTGAGATAGAAATGTTGCTTAATACTTCTTTACGTTAGATACTGTTCTAATAGATGTAATCTAGTAAAGAGAAAAATGTCATTATAAATTTGACAACACGTTTGATATTGTAAGATGATAATCATCTTTAAATAATTTCTCATGTTTAATTACTTTATCCCTGAAGGGATTCGTTCAGAAGACGTAAGTGGTTGAAAATGACTTAATCAAATTTAAAGACAATTTACGATCTGATAAATATTAGCTGAAGTACGAAATCAATCACAACACCTTTTTAATAGTTGAATTCATGAGTTGGTCTAAACTAGATCACCAGTGAAAACCTGGGAGCACAAGACGGCCGTTTCGTCCTAGCGTGGGACTCCCCAGCAGTGCTCATCCACTATCCCGCTTAGATCAGCTTATGAATTGAACTATTAAAATTACTACAATCTCCACAAATCCTCATTCTGATAATAACCATGTGCTCATTAGTGACTAGATTCAAGAGTTCTGGTGACTTCTAGTAAGAAGCCGCTATTGGGTCCAACTGGTGCTGGATGGAGATAGTTAACACCTCAGACAATGAATGAACGGTTGTGTAAGATCATGGATCGATTGAAGTCAGACATTAACACCGTTGGATGTCAGACCAGTGGTTCAAAGCTTAGGCGTTCGCACGCGTGACACAATGTCCTGAGTTCGAGTCCCATTTATGGGAATGTGGATGCGCACAACTGAGGAGTCTCATACTAGAACGAAAGGACCGTCTAGTACTTCCAGGTTTTCACAGGTAGTCTAGCTTAGATCGACTCACGAATTCAATAATTAAAATTACTACAATCTCCACAAACTCCTATTCTGACAACACTTTTTGTTGTGTTTATATTAGAGTGTATGAAACAAATTAAGGCAGAAAGGTGTAATGGAGAAGATCCAGAGCTCAGATAGATAATTTTGGTTGAGCGAGCGAAACTCCATCAAAATTAATTCAAAAGATTTAAATGATAAAAACCTAGGTTATCATTAATCTACTAAATACTTCATAATCTTTTACTGAAAACTAGTCTCTATGCATGATTGGTTTTCGGCGTTTATTTCATTTTAGTTGAAAGTTTAAAACCTTCTACCATACTTGTTAACTGTTAGTTTCATATTCACTTGGAATGATCAAACTCTCATTAGTGATTGAAGAGAAATAAATAATCTCTAATATTACCCAAAATTTTACTATATGAAAAGGAGTGTGAATAAATTGTTCATACGTAAATGTATGTATTAATAAGATCAATTTTTGGTTTGTTAAGTGTTCTTTGCAATTTACTTACTTACGCCTGTTACCCCTCCTGGAAAAGCATAGGCCGCACACTCGCATTCTCTATCCAACTCTGTCATGGGCAATCCTTTCCAGTTCCTTCCAGTTGTTATTCATTCTTTTCATATCTGCTTCTATTTCCCGGCGGAGTGTGTTCTTTGGCCTTCCACTTTTCCGCTTCCCTTCCGGATTCCAAGTTAAGGATTGTCTTGTAATGCACATTGGTGATTTCCTTAATGTATGGTCGATCCACTTTCAACGTCTTTTCCTAATTTACTCTTCAGCTGGAAGCTGGTTCTTCCTCTCCCATAGTACGCTGTCGCTAATAGTATCCGGCCAGTGGATGTCGAGTAATTTGCGTTAACGACTGTTTATAAATACTTGTACCTTCCTGATGATGGATGTAGTAGTTCTCCATGTTTCAGCTCTGTACAGTAGAACTGTCTTGACGTTCGTATTGAAGATTTTCAATTTGAATTTAGTTGACAGTTGTTTTGAGTTCTATATATTCTTCAATTGTAGAAATGCTGCCCTTGCTTTGCCAATCCTCACCTTTACATCTGCATCCGATCCTCTTTGTTTATCAATGATGCTTCCCAGATACGTGAATGTTTCCACCTCTTCCAGAGTTTTGCCATCAAGTGTGATTGGGTTGGTGTTCTCCGTGTTGTATTTGAGAATCTTGCTTTTTTTGTGTATGTTGAGGCTTATTGATGCAGAGGCTGCTGCTACATTTGTTGTCTTCGTCTGTAGCTTGTAGCCTGTAGCTCTTCTAGAGTTACTGCCGGTCCCAAGCCCGGGTTGTTGTATCTCGAAGAGAATTGTGAATGGTAACTTTTGAGAACTATTGGTGGACCAATGTAATATGTATATTTCCTATTGTATAATTATTAAGTAACTAACTTAATCATATTCGTGTTCCTCTTATCATTAGCTTTATTTTGACCTTTGAACTATCATTATACGATTCTTGAGTTATCATCAGTTTGTTGGTTACCCCCCCCTATTCACAGCCACATTTGGCTAAATATTGTACAAATGTTATTTTCTATTTTATGGTACGATGTGGTCTGTTTGGTTGGTATATAAACCCAGTATGTTTGTGAATAATGATTCATACCACAGAGGCTGTTATTGGTGTTTTGGACTTAACTGGCTGGGCTAGGCAGAAGCAGGACCGGTTAGCGCTCTAGACTGCTCGTACGGTTTCGTGTGTCACTGTTCCAATCGATAATTCGCTGCTCCCTGATTGACGGTCTCACCAAGTCACACATTAACTAGGCATCCACTCGGCCACAAGATATAACACGAGTAAAGAAGGAGGGTTGGGCATAGGGTTAGCGACCCCATCCCGTAGAAAAACTAACTCGCTATAAAAAACGCTAACCAGAAAAAAAAATAATTATTTGATATATATATCTCATTTTAATTACCCATTACATGAATTTTGTTCCACTTATCTTTACTTTGGAGTGAAAAAAGTTATGTCATAGTAAGTAGTGGACAACAGAAATAAAGAGAAATTACACTTATTCCAAAAAAATTGTTTTTGGAAAATGTTTTTTTTATGTTTACTTATGATTAAACATCGTAGTCTATTAACATGAAGCATTTTTGACATTATTTCACTAGTCATCCTTGTCAAATGTCATTCACTTATTTATATATGATAGTTTAAGGATTTGTTGTAAATACAATTGAAATACTGAAAAATAAACAAATCAAAATCCATGCCTTATATTATATGTACACTGATATCAAAACCTTATCATAATATAGAATATTATTTACGTGACATAATTCTACAACAATATTGTTTATCATGATCAATAAATTACAGTAAGTTACATTAAAAGGTTAAAAAGTGATATTTGTAGATGTTTGATCACCTGGTCTTATTATGAAACATACACTTTTCATAATTTTATTGGTTATGTGAAGAAGAAAAAAACCTTTCTGTCAAAAAAAGTTTTTTTATGAAAATTGGACTTTTAACTGTAAAACACAAAGTATTGATGAAGAACGAAATATTAAAAATATCGACCATTAATATTGTGCATTACTGTTTAGAAAATATCGGGTTTATAATGCTAAGATGAAATGTTAGGTGGTTGAAAATAAGGAACAGGAAACTGTAAACATAAGTTTCATAGTATTTAGCATTCTCCATCAAGGTATACATGTAAACTCTAGGGGACTGATACTTTCTGTAAGATTCGAACACATGTTATTAAGCTTTACGAGCTGAAATATTATCATTGACTACTTCCGACCTCCTAGAATCGGTACATTAGTGGACAGTACAGCTAACAGACAATAAGCTGATTAAATCAAACTGAAATGGTGAATGACAATGCAACATTTGTGTAACTCAGATCGGTCCAGCACAAAGATTCACTCATATTACGAAATATTTATAGTTTAAGTATGACAATCTATATACAGTATTACTTGTAATTGATCAGTCTGTAAAAGTTATGGCAATTATAAGCTATATTGATTTGTTGATATATAAAATATATTTCTATATTATTGCTAAATGTATAATAGGTAAATTTTATTGATTAAGGGAAAAGATCTTTATGGTCAATCAATACACTTACACTAGTATTTTAATCAATCAATGAGAAGGTTTATATATACATGTATATATAAGTGACTAACTATAAATCTCTCCTTTAAAATAAATACCATTCTAATTAACTGATTGTTAATTATTTATATATATATATATATATATATATATATAAGTCATTAAATATTGAATTTTTCACAAATGACACAAAAACGTTTTTTCAAGTCGGGAAATATTTTGAAAAACTAAAAATATTTACTCCATATTCAATAAACTAAAAAAATAAAAAAAAGTAAAAAAAAGAATACTAATATTAAGAGTTTAAGGGAAAATTTAACTGATCTCAATTGATCATTTAACGTATAATCGTTTAACCTACTGACACTATGGCTATAATAATAATGATAAAAAACAATTAAACAAACTGCATAATTATTCACTTGGTATTGTCTGTTTGAATCTTCCCATTGATGTTTAGGACTGCGATTGATCAGTCTCTTAAAGGCATATGTGCATATTGTTAGTATTGCCTCAATATAGCCTTAATTCACATGCATTATATGCAAAGATGGATAGTGGATAGCAGTGGAATCCGGGACGTGCATTTCGTCCTATAACGCGAAGGGGACTGAATTCGAGTCCCAGAGCGAACATCAACTCAGAGATGTGAGTGTATCCAGCTGACGAGTCTCAAATAGGACGAAACGCGCGTCCTGGATTCCAATGTCCATCTTTGCTTATACTGTATAATTATTGCTTATTTTATTATTTAAAAACCAGCTCGTTAATACTGATGTCTAAAACCCTGTTTCTGAATAGAATAAAATATTTTGTTAGTTCTAGTAACCAACTCATTACATTTTCTTATCAGTAAGTGAAAACTTTATTTTCAAAGAATATTAGGGACAGATAATAGAATATAAACGATTAAAGAAGATATTACGATTATTCTTAGAGATATACACACTGAGATGCATTCAAATATGACGAACATAGAGCTAGAATCATACGATACACTAAATAATTTTGGAGGTTAGTACGAAGTCAAAGAAACTTTTAGTAAAGGTGTTGATTAAAATTTGCGTCATTCTTTTTGACCCAACTAAACAACAGTTAGGTGTTCATTTATGACTAGTTTAGGAGTTGATTGTCAAATGTCTAACGGAGCCTAAACGTGATGTAAGTTGTAAATCCCTCACCGATAGTATTCAAGACTGAAGTCTGAAATTACTGATCATTATATCTCAGTCTAATGTGGGGTAGTTAGCTTTCGCTAATGAATCCTACAAAAGAAGTAAGAAATATTTGAACACTTTTCCATGATTCTCAACGTCTTTTCAGCTTATATCGATCTTGGACAAAAGGTATCTTCAGTTCATTTATCGTTACTTAATAGCTTTATCAGACACACATATATTAGCAGTATCCCCAATCTCAGCGCTCATATAGCTTGTAATCAATGTCAAGAAGTAGTAAATTAAAGACTTTGCCTTGTTCCATTACATTACCAAACTATAATTCACACTAATGTACTCATTGACCAGGTAAAAACTCATGTCTAATCATTAACAAGAAATATAATGGTATATTATCAGTCATGCCAATTGAATGCCGATGGTTACTCTAGATAAATTCAAAACTAGCTCGACAACCATATTCCAGAAGCAGAGGACTATGTTTAATTCTCTGTTATGAATATTTATGACTTCTATCATGTGTAAAAAAATAAAATGAACCTTCACATAACCCACATATTCTATTCCTTCAACAATGAATGGTGATAGAGGGATGAATTTGTCAAGTTGTATAATTTACCAGAGACAACATATTATCGTTTTCCATATATTTTGTATACTTTAAATACTTCCGCATATTTCATTAATCCAATATCATGACTCAGTTGATCATCAAAACAGTTTCTGTTTACTGTCTGGAATCTTTGAAAATTCGTTGGGGACCATAATGATCTAAAAAGATATTTTAGGTCTAATTTTTAATTTCTAATTAATCTAAATCAACAACCACAAATGTAATCAAATATATTCAATCTATGTAAGACAAACTTCAGTATCAAATAGTTAGGTTAACTCTCTCAGTAGTAGTTTCACCTTAAAAATATTGAAAATTTATCTAAAATGAATACTATTGATTATTCGTATAACATGCTTAAAACATGTTTACGATTTAGTAAAGTACATTTAACAGAAAAGTCCTTTTTATTTATTGTCTTATTAATTATATTCATTCATGAACTAAGATACTAAAAGCGGAATTGAACCTATATAAAAGTAAGAGATATTCGTTGAAGTGATTGCACACATACATGTATACTTACACAGTTATTGTTTGTTGATTTATTAATCTGTTGACGTGCTAGATCCTATGTATGTACATGTCTACGAGTATACAACTTCATCATACAACGATATATCAAGCTATATATATATACCAATAGATTTGTTATTTATCTCAAAAGTTATACCTAAATATAATGACTGCAATTGTAACGAAAGGAAAATATAAAATTTGTAATTTCCAATGGAAAGATTTAAAGGAACTATGTATATGGAAAACGTTCTACTAATAATAATAATAGGTGTATTAAAGTCAATTATGTATCTTACAACTATTTGACTATATATATAGGGATACATAATTCATTTCTCTATTTTCAAATGATAGATAAGGAATAAAATGTTCTAACAGCTTAAGTGTTTCTGATTATAGTTTCTAATACTTAACATCATAGTAATCTGTAAACCATTTCTATAGAGCATAAAATACGTACAATTAAGGTTCAGAGATATTTAGTCTAAACAATTTTAAAGTAGGAAACATCTACACAGTTGAAAAATAGGTGGTCCAAACATTAAAGTAGGTTATATTTACGAGAATTTGTTGGGTTGAATCTTATTTAAGCACAACAAAATATTCTAAAATTATTTCATTAATTTATAACTGAACATATGTTTTTCTGAATTATAATTCTTTTCATAATGAAGTGTATTTATGATGTAGCTGCTTGATCGATTGATGGGTAATTTTGAATTCGGTTAATTAGGTGTTATGTTTTTCTTTTTTTTACAAAGCTAGATAAATCGATTTAATGTCTTTGTGAAATCATGATACTAAGTTATTATATCACTTAAAAATTAATAACAATATGTAATAGACTAGTTGTCAGTTGATTAGCACATTTATAGTGTAAGTGCATAAAGATTCTAGAAATATATTTGTTGAATCCTAATCTTCCGAAATTTAACCCATTTTATAAATTCTTTGGAAACTAAACCCTTTTAGTTAGATGTGACCATTTGAAATTAGTTAGGGAATCTGCAAAAATCAGGGTTTGTCAGATAGCTTTTCAGTTCTTATTCTTGAATCTTTACATCAGTGAAAACCCATCATTTTGAGTTAAAAAAAGCCCCAGTTATAAGTTGCCATAGAAATAGCCAACAAATAGTTGATATTTTTATTATAACTTCTTGAATAGTTCAATCAAGAATCATTTAACTCAATTGATGAGGCGGTTTAAATAAAGCGTTTGGTAATTCATTTCAAAGATGTTTAAGGATAAAGACTGAGTGTACACTGCTAATGGGTCATAAGCCTTTAGGAATAAGATATCCATTCATTCATATTTACTTACGCTTGTTATTTTGATAACTATATTCATACCTTATTTAACCGATTAAACGAATTGTAATGAATATGTTAATTATTATTGTTAGATGAACTGTCAGTATATACTATAAGATATCTTTTGTAATTTCTATAACATTCAATTTAATCACAATACTTGTTTTACTGAGATGTAAAACATTGAAATGAAATACATGTATAATTATCAAAAAAATTTCTAAATATTTATGTGACTCTAAACTTGGAATCGAGAAGCTTTTGAGGATTTGAAAACCTTTACATATCTGGGCAGCATCATTGATGAACACGGTGGATCTGATGCAGGTATGAAGACGTGAATTGGCAAAGCAAGAGCAGCATATTTACAACTGAAGAACATCTGGAACTCAAAACAACTGTCAACCAACACTAAGACCAGAATTTTCAAATCAAATGTGAAGACAGTTCTACTGTATGAGGCGGAAACCTGGAAAACCACGGAAACCATCATCCAGAAGATTCAGGTGTTTACTAACAGTTGTCTACGCAAAATACTTCGGATCCGTTTGCCAGACACTATCAACAACATTCTACTGTGGAAGAGAACAAACCAGATTCCATCCAGCGTAGGAAGAAATCAGGATGAAGCGCTGGAAGTGAACAGGACACACATTAAAGAAATCAGCCAATTGCGCCACAAGGCAAGCCCTCATTTAGAATCCTGAAGGCCAAAGAAGAAGAGGAATACCAAAGAACACATTACTCCGAGAAACAGGGATAGACGTGAGAAGAATGAACAAAAGTTGAATAGAACTAGAAAGGAAGGACAGGACAGAGTGGGTAGGAGAATGCTGGTCGGTGACCTATGCTCCATTGGGAGTAACAGGCGTAAGTAAGTAAGTTAGTAGGTAAACCTGAAATCAGATTATTATTATTCTTACAAAAACTTTATTATCAATGTCGTATCCTAAGTGGTTCTGTTAAAAACAAAAACGCGTTACTGGATTAAATTTTATCGGTAACGCTTAAATCAAACTTGTATGAACAGTAAACCTATTTTGTTGATGCATGAATCATGTGGATCATATGAATTATTACTGTTTATTCATTCATCTTTTGTGTAAAGACTGTATTGAAAAAAATTGAAAACTTTTAATAAAAAATGACAAAACATCTATGTTCTAACTCTAAATAAATACTGGAGAAAATATGATAAAAAATTCGTAGAAATTTATAAGCTGAGACTGGTATTCAATGAAGTGTAGTCTCGTTTACATGAAAGCTTGGCAAAATACTAATTAACATATGAGGATGTAATATTAATTATATTAGTATTTTATTGTTGATGTCTATCTCTTTTGGTTTATCTAGTTTAACCGGGATGTTTGTAAGCATATACCTAAATATACAAATTTTTTTAACATATAAAGAACACTCAATAAATGCACGCATAGATAGGATAATATGACACTGGATTAACTTACTTCATAACTTGAACGTCTTACAATATGTTGTTCACTTTGTTTTATTCCATCGTCATCCGTATAAAAATTAACTTCAGTACTTCTGTATAACTTATCTTCCTTTTTATTTTGTCTAAGTAGTCGTGAACCAAGTGATGTGTATGGACTACCACCGGAACTAGTAACACTAGGCATGCTTATTGAGGAATCATGTGACTCTGTTGATTTTTGATGCACTAATCCTAATAAAATATCATCACCAGTATTTGGTGCTATTGCTGATGTTGATGTCATTACAGAGGATGTAATCGGAATTAAATTTTTCCCTGTTACTTGAGGACTTTTGATGAGCTCAGATTTAGGATTTAATAGACCTTTAGGTTTAACTCGATTATTAGTGGTATAGATTTCACGTGAATTTTTGTCACTTGTATCCTTATTTATATGATAGTCAGGATTTATGGAATCATATGAAAAAGCCAAGGGCTGTAAAGATTTGTTATAGGGAGGAATCAAAGCATTCGGTGAGCCTACACGTGGAGACGTTGACAGCGCACGCATAGTTGTTGTGACCTGTGTTAAATTTTTTTCAAAATGGGGTGAATAATGTGATTCGGATGGTGACACAGGCATTGATGTTCTAGACTCAATTGAATCGGTCTTATACATTTTTTTATGACTGAATGTGGATCTTGATGATTGAGGACTAGTAGTTAATGAGTTTTGATCATCAAGTGATATTATTGGAACAGTTGGCTTGGAGAATTGTTTACGTGCATTAAATAAACGTGTATTCACACGTGTAGTAGGAGTTTCTTCAGTGATTACTGACTTTTGTTCATGTTTTATATCCTCCAGTTTGTTAACTGGTTGAGGAGTCATTTTGTTTGTTAAACTGCGAATCTGACCACGTATACTGTTTGTTCGACCTTGTCTCCTTAATACAGAACGAGGGGATTTAATCAAACCAGACTTATCACTTTCCATAGGTCAACCAATTATATTTATACAACAGTCGTTACACAAACTCTAAAGTGAGATTTTAAGTTGTTACATAATTGAACTTTTATGTTTTTTCGTTATTAAATATGAATGTAAATTTCGAGAACTATATAGTCTAAACAAGCATATCTCATTTGAACTCAAAGTGCGGAAATAGATTGTTAATATGTGTCACATGACAACTGATGATAATAATCCAAGAGAAGATACAATCTGATTCCGGTAAAACCAATTATATAATACAATGCATAACATTACTAGGTACATATGTATTTATTTATATATAGTCTTTGAAAAGGTTATTATAGCAGTTGACTGCTTAATTTCCAATGTTTAACAATTGTTCAACCAGAAGGTATTTCAAAAAGTCCAAGAGTTCTTCAAGGTAACATAACTTTTAAAATCATAGTTTCTTTTTATGAATTAAAAATTTTCCATTATGATTATCATTAATAGTTCCTTATAACAATATTTACATTTGTATACTATATTATATGTAAATGTGTTTTAATTAACAAGATTGAAAGTATCTAACGATTTATGATCGTTAGATATTTCGAGATCATTGGAAAATTTGGAAGAGGTAAAATTTTAAATAATGTTGTGTATGATCGTTAGTGGAATTGAATACAGTTTAACAAGACAGAAAAAAAAAGACAAGAAGTTAACTTTTTTCACATATACTTTAACACAGACACACATATTTTTGTGTTTACAAACAAACAAATATACACACAATCATAGCATTAAATTAGGACATGTAGATATGTATATCCTCTAAAAGAAAATACAAGCAAGACTTCTGATTGGTATATATATATATATATATATATATATGCGACAAACTTCAGTTACCATGTCCATAGCTTTATACATAATAGTGATTCAGATAGTGCAAATAAGTATACACATGTATGCTAAAATTGACGTACCTATCGAAATTATAGTACTGGAAGCATCACTTTAATTTTTTTAAGAAAGAGAACAATTTTTATAAATAACAAAGGTACATATTCTTGTTAATTTTTGTCAAAACATTTCCATTCAGCTTATAGACAAACGACCTAAGAATGATACAGTCCCATGTATGTTCTCTTTTTGTTAATTTCTATTATTCGACTCCAATTTCACAGAATATCAAATTTAACATGCAATAATTAATGTTTGTTAACTAACCTGATATGTAGAAAAAAAAGTTTACGATTTTACTGTTGTGTGATTCTGAATATAAGTGGATCAAAAAGTGGGTAGGAATAAAAAAAACTACTTGCCAGGATGTTCTTTTCACAGAAGTTCTTATTACGTTTACAGTTAATGTATGTCACTGACTACTCGTAATATCAAAGTTACTTACTTACGCCTGTTACCCCTTGCGGAGGAGTATGGGCCGCCAACCAGCACTCTCCACTCAAGTCTATCCTGTTAAAGTACTTTAACTAATTAAATAGCTCTACTGAAGTTTGGTAATATTTGTTCAGAAATGCTTTTGCTCAAGAAAAAAAGGCATCTTAAAACAAATGTTAGTGTAATTGAATTCAAAGGACTCTCTTGTCATAGTGTCACATACCATTTAACTGATTTTATTTCCATTTTCGGAATTTCAACAGTCTATCAGCTTCAAAATGGCATTTTAATTGTTGACAGTTAGAAGTACAACGGTACTTTATTGATATCTCAAATGAATTAAATGAAATAGAGATAGTAATGATTAAATTAGTTTACAAAATAGTTAGAGGTAAGCCATTTTTAACGATCTACCTCATAAGGAGACATCGTTGTGCTTTATCATAAAGCGTTGATTCCTTGTTTAAATATAAATTCCTTTCTAAATCCTTACCCTTTTCCAGATGATCTACAGTCGGGCTCGAAAAATTCATATTTATTGCTTCCTTCAAAGATTCCTCTCCTGACTCTTATATAACCGTTTTCAACATCTAAAAAATTGTTAGGTGACTTATGAATATTTCCAAATTTATCTAACATATAATTTTTTTTACATAGAAACCCAAGTTTGATTTCGTTTTACAAGTCTATTTGTAAAATTATATTCTTCAGTCAGTGATTGCAATCATTATGTTCTTGCTAAGTAAATAAACATAAGGGTGTATTTAATAATGCAACTCATAGCTTGTCCAATGATTTATGAACATTGGTTTGCTTGTAATAGTTATTGAGTCTAAAATCACAAATACATACGAAGTTATAAATGTATTAGTAGATCACAATAAATTTATCTTATCTAAATGAAATAAAATCTGGTTAGTGGGTTGAAATAGAAATAAACAGTTTATACCTAAGAATACAATGACTAACTTCCGACTTTTCCATTAAGATTAAAATGCAGTAAAAATAGAGTGAAACATTTCTATATGTCCTATTTTCTCTTGCAAATTTAAACAAAGTTAGATTGGCATTTCTTAAAGTTTGATAAATTTATGTTTATTTTCATTTTCCCAGGCTCCATTTTTCTTTTGAAGCACGTTAATATCCCCCGACAGATAATTCATTTTTAGTTTCAACGTAAGGTAATCTTCATTACAATTTAAAAATGAATCAGAATTTTGGATGAAGTTGAGAACATACATGAATTAGATTCACTTAGTATTTATCATAGTTGAAAGCGTGAGTCAATTGAAGCTAGACCACCATGGAAAACCTGGAAACACCGGACGGCCGTTTCGTCCTATTATGGGACTCCTCAGCATTGCTCACCCACGAACCCGCTCTCGCGAGATTCGAACCCAGGACCTACCAGTCTCGAGCCGAAGCCCTTAACCGATAGACCACTGAGCTGGCATCCAACGGTGTTAATGTCTAACTTCAACTGATCCACGGGTTCGTGGATGCGCACTGCTGAGGAGTCCCATAATAGGACGAAACGGCCGTCCGGTGTTTCCAGGTTTTCCATGGTGGTCTAGCTTCAATTGACTCACGCTTTCAACTATGATAAATACTAAATCTCCACAAAACCCCTTCACTTAGTATTGTTTGTCCCAAATAGGACGAAACGCGCGTCCTGGATTCCACTGCTAGCCACTATCCATCTTTGCTTATCATACATGAATTAGGCTTAATTTACAAAATGGGTCTTCCTTGCTTTATATCAACACCAAATAGTTAATAAAGAATAATATTCAATAAATAGAACATTAGTGATCTAAACCATTGATAACTGAATTTGAGTCTGATGGTTCTTAAATTCAAATTCTATCAGTTCTCAACATACAGTTGTGAATAATCTCATCTACTTAATATCATCGTGATTGAACCTCATTAGCTACAGCTTCACACAAGAACATCAGGAACTCATTAGCGAGCACATAATTGTAGTTAGATTGATGGGGTTGTTTAGTATAATTTAGTTCACCTTTGGTATTCGTCACAGACTGACCGTAGTTGAGGTGTAGACGAAAACCTTGGAATATTGGTAGGGAACTTTGTTCTAGAATGATACCTCATGAAAAGTTAATTTGTATTGAATAATACCCATAAATTAAGCTAATATCCACAGAAATCCCTAAATTAAATTCAATGAGCTTTGATAAATTTAGATTCTGCACAGGCTTTTCTAACAGTGCTAGTGACATAACAGTGCTTTGTTCGCTGACATTTAAGATATATGTGAATGTATGTTACGAACCAAATAAATAATTAGTCAGAAAGCTGTTCATGTTACTGAAATAATAGATAATGACAAAGTTCTACTTTAATCCATGTTTCACTCCTATACTATTGGAATAAACTATAACTATGTCCACTGCTTAGATTGAGATGTTTATTGCATAAATTGGACTTTGACGTCGACTTCATCAAAAAAAGGACATTTAACACTTTGTTACTAAACTGTTGACACCAAGACATTTCTGTTCAAATGCCAATTACCATGCATATCAGATTTTATATTTACCTCAACAAATTACTCAATTGTTAATTAGCAACTTATTTGAGAGGTTATGATAAATAAGAAAATAACAAACATATGCATGAACAAATGGTTTCTAAGCTGGAGTAATTCATATTTTACTAAATTAAATAGTCTTAATACAGAGGTAGAAAAGAAAAATGTATGACTGTTCTAATTTAAGGACAACTTTTAATAAACTGTTAATCATTTTCATAAATTTTATACTACCGAGTAAAATTACATAAGACATATAATGGTATGTTATTTAGGCAGTAAGGAAAATGGTAGAAATGTATAAATATTAGGTAACATCAAGGAGTAATCATAATTAGACAACCATAAAAAACCATAATGAATTTGGCAGCAGTTTTATTCTGATTTCGATATCCTCAAAAGTACCATGGATTAAATCAAAGACGTTTAGGTTTAAGGGTGAATGTACTAATATTAGATCATTGCATCAAAATCTAGTGTTTCACATTTCTGACATTTGTCATTTTATATATAGAGTGAAACAACTTCCGTATAAACAATCAGTTATCATAGAATTCTTTGAGCTTGATTTATTATTTATCTGTATCTATCTCCTTTCCTTGTCCTTTTGAACTGCTATATAAAATATATGCTTTTCTGATAAGTAGTTTGATAATTGCTTGTCGTATGAATCATTTAAGTTCGGACAGCTTATTGTATTATGACATCTCAACTCGCCTAATATAATATAAGAATGTTTGAACCGAAGCAAATGACAGGTTTCTTAGCAGGAATGGCCTTCATTTTTTAATCAAACATATTCTGGGAAAAACAGAGCTATTAAATAATTAACTCAAGGTACCGAAAAATTAAAACCATTAAGCTGATTTTAAAAATATCTATTAAAATAGTAAACATACAAATTGCTCGTCATATAACATACAAATTATTAATAATAAAAATACTAGTCAGAAAGCAGGTAGATATCTTCAATTATTGACTGTTTTAACTCACTAAAGTTCATAAATCAAGATAAATATAATTATGTTACATTTTCGAAGTAGACTTAGTATTAAAAAGCAGTCGATATAAAGTGTTGTGTCTGAGTTCTGTGGGTACTGAAACTCATCAACAAAGTAAACCTAAAAATAAGAATTAACTCAAACTCTTCAATGGTTTCCCTTCATTTAGTAAACTAATGGAGAGAATTTCTAAAGTATACTGAATCCGTGTTAGGTAGAGACAGATATCTTTCTCAGACAATGGAAGATGGTCGCTCGATTTCGTGGATTAGTTGAAGTTAGACATTAACACCGTTAGATACCGAATCAGTCGTCCAGATGTTAAGTGTACGCGCGTGGGACCCAGGGTCCTGTGTTTGAATGCCACGTGCGGGATCGTGAATGTGCGCTGCTGAGGATCCCCATACCAGGATGAAACTATCATCCAGTGCTTCCAGGTTTTCAATGATGGTGAGTGATTCATGATCTCAATCAAAAACTTAACAATCTCTACAACCCCATATTGATATATAAAATAACTTTTCACCATATATTTCAAA
Source organism: Schistosoma mansoni (assembly GCF_000237925.1). Lineage (NCBI taxonomy): Eukaryota > Metazoa > Platyhelminthes > Trematoda > Strigeidida > Schistosomatidae > Schistosoma > Schistosoma mansoni. The sequence continues at coordinate 2,232,110 of NW_017385987.1, read as the reverse complement.
TTAAATCTTATCAATGATGGAAAAGTATATGCTGAGTAAAACTGTCAAGTATTCTAATTGCGAATTATACTTCAATCAACACAAATTTTTGATTATAAATATTTGTTCAGTAAGGTGTATCTATCATTGCGGGAAAATAAACTATCTCATTTGTTTTCATGAAACCTTAGACGTTCTATATCATTCAATAAATTATTATATTTATGAAATAAAGCTCAAAGAATATCTACTGAAATAAGTATCTAACAAGTTTATGCACATTTAAATCAATTTTAACATTTTGACATTTACCAAATGCATTTAAACTTGTTAAACGTTTCAGTTAGACAAGTTTGTTTTTGAAGGTGCCTTTATTATGCTCCTAAGGTTTCGGTATGGATGAAGCTCTACCAATTCCGTCCTGATTCTGACTGTTCAAATATAAATCCAAAGTCCTCAAAGTGTAATATTCCACGCTTCATAGAGGCTGACAATAAGCGGAAAAATACTGTGTTGGATTCCTAAAGGTATCAACCATAAATAATTTTCCAGCATTTTGTAACTTTATAATATTTTATTTTTAATTATATATCTCAACACTGCGAGCCGACTAATTTTTTTTAGAGATCATGTCTGATAATACTATTTACACTCATAATAGACAACTATTAATCTACTGTGAAAACAGTACAAATACATGTATGATGTCCTGTAGGTTTATTAGTAAAAAAACTTGTATGGTAGCCTATTAATTTGGTGACGTTTTTTACATCTGCTTGTGACGCACCTGCCTTAATAAATCTGTATAGCATTATATAAATAGATCTTTATACAATTTATTAGCTCCAGAAACATTGAAGTAATAGATACATATAGTTTTAATTGTGTAAGTAAACAACTGAATATTAAATCTTGATATCGTTAAATCTGCATCTGAGATTTATAATCATCCATGTGCACACTTACAGTTCAAGTATTTCATCATATAGTCGGTATAACACTGTGTAGAATTGATCAGGACTGGCCATAGCTTTATATAAAGGGACTATCGTAAAATCATGTGTTCATGTGTTTACAGAAAATTGTATGAAGTACATGATTTGACATTATGAGTATGTGCCTGTGTTGAAATGTCAATGTTTCATTTGAACAGAAGTTGCTTAACTGATGAAATGAAATTTTTAATAGAAATGCACCTAATAAATAATGATGATTGGGTAAGTTAACGAGAAAAACAAAGAACTACGTAACTGGTAAAAAAAACATTTTTAAAAACAGATCACGATTTTGTTAGCAGTCAAATCGGTAACATAAAGCAGTAGATATAGTATAAAAACACACATCGACTCTTTAAGGGTAACTTTAAGAATAATCATTTTCTTAACTACTCATAATGATTACATTAAATTTGCAGTGCATTCTCGTATCCATGACTATTTGTATTCAAGAAAAACATGCCATTTTCCAAACAATGCCATTAACTTTTCGATTATAATGCAATGGTACTTATTTTTGTTATTACCATCATTTCAACAAATGAGTTTACGATAAAATAAATCTACGATATGAGTATTTTATTATTATTAGTGCTAGTTAATTAGAAAATTTAAATGTCCAACAGATTGATCACATATGACTTTTATTGGCATTTACCGGTAAAACAAAAATGTAGAATTCATTACATGAATAATCCATACTAATGGAGTTATGTTAACGCGGTCGGTGCAAAGCTTATGATCAATATACCTTCTAGATGATAAATGTCAACGACGTGTATCTATAAGTTTGAAGGAACTGATATTCTCTATGACATTCAGATCTGTGTCACCCGTTATCATTGTCAGTGAAGCTATCAGGAAGTTATTTAAGCGAAGGCTAACCACCTGTATGACTGAACTTTCTCCACTGATTTATTGCTAGAAAGTAACCAATACCATAATATCTAATCCTTGTTTTGATTGAATTCTGTTGGTCGAGTTACAATGTGGCTACTAGACTCAGTAACTTTAAATAGCCTCTCACTGTTTGGTCTCAAATTATTGGAGGCAATATGAACGATATCCGGTCACTGCGTTTAATGATCATACTGCACCTTGTTCGATAAAATTGAGTCAATACTGAAGACTGGATAACCTGATATTGGTTAACACTTAAAAATCGTTTTGTTTAATTTCTGTCTTACGATTTTAGTGTGTGAGTTAAACCAATTCCATACATAAGCTTTGGGTGTGTTACCACAAATTAACTACTTTTTAAATAATTTCCGACCACAATAATTCGAACCCAGCACTTTTATTTTCATTATTTTATATTCAGTATTAATATTTTTGTAGTCTCAGAAAAGAATTTTCACTAGACCCACTGTGCAAACAAATAGCACCAAATAATAACAAGGGTTTGCTTTTGTATATTATCAAATTGTGAGTGTATGATATAGCTTGAATTGTTCATTTGAAAATGATTACAAAGTGACATTGCCATCATGTTTACCAGAGTTTGTCCATATCAAGATTAATAAATCAAAAAACTTTGATAAAGGTTATCTATGTTTATCCAAGCCAAAAGTTATCAGTACACGTTGCTAAATGTGTATGTGATATTTTTGGACTTAAATCATTAAAGTATCAACATAATTGATCGATGCATATCTATTAGAATAGAATAAAATGTTTGGTGTTTTTTTTTTCAATCGTTGTATTCATATTTTATTTTTAGTCATTAATTTTAGCATGTTGAAATAGTTTCGGCATTAGGTTATTATGTTTTATGTTCACTAAACGATACTACTAATACTGTCCTTAAATTAATATTAAATTAGGTCTATTTTTTAGAATATATCCATTCTGTAAGTAGTAGAAAGTGATTTAGAAAACCTATTCGAAATGAAGAATGATGAAACTATTCTGTTAGACAATTCTTCTGATGACGTCAAACACAATCTTCAGTGTTTCTGTGATGTTTCGTATTTTACCATAAATCATAAATTTATCTGATTATTCAAAATCGTTTTTCATCCAAAAAACTCAGGTTTAGCTATTAAAGTCTATTTCTAATATAAAATGTAGTCACGGAGGTTTTCTACGCATGGCGTACTGTACTTTATGCTCTTCCAATCTTTCAAAATATTTGATCGCTACAATATTCGGTCATAAAACTAATAATTATGACACCTAAAATTTCGCAATAGAAAGACGAATTAGGAACCGTGATGTCGATACTGACATCTACCTTTTTATTTAGGAACAGCAAGATTGTTGTAATTTAGTTAAACGAATAAGTTAATTTGATGAACAAATATATTTGATCTTTGTATAAAACAGAAAGTTCGACGCCCAAACTCTTAGATTACATTATGCCCAGATAGAAAAATTGAAAAAGGAAACAACAAATAAATGTTTCATGGCGTCAAATCAGATGATGAATTACCACTTACTGATATTGTATCTTTTAATGAGTATTTCACAGTTCCTTATGATTATGATCACCCACTATTATCAAATTAAAACCCTCTATTATTTTGAATTTCTTTTCTTCGTTACACCCAAGCCTAAGTGCATGTTACGTAACAGCAGTTGAAATCATGAGCTAAGGTCTTGTTTTATCGACTATAAATGTTCTGGAAAAATGTATCGTTCAGTCACTTACTCCTTACATAAACTATTGTCCCTATCATTCCCCAATAAAATTTTTACTTTCTAGTACGTTGTTTAGTCATTCGATTGTAAATATTGAAAGCCATTATACACCTTCATTTTGTCATATATGATCATTTAGGTTCACTAATCAGCTTTCCATCTATTAATTTAAATATACCTGTTAAATCATAAAACAATTAATTCAGAAAATTATTACTGTTTTTACGCATTCACTTTCAAGCTAATCTGATCAGAAAATCAACCAAACATTTCTCAGTAACTAGTTGTGGGAAGGGAATTGTGAAATACAGGAATTACGTAAGTATTAAGATAGGTAGAACTTGGAATAAACTTCATGAAGTATAAATAACAATTAATAATCTTAAATTTGACGACAATCAGTAATAATAATAAAGTCTTTGAAAAAGAAGATGTACTTACTTTTTCTAGATATGAATTATAGGTAAATAATGATAAAATAATGCTGTGGTGTCTGCTACTAATGTCAACAGATATAAGTAATATGTATCATCAATTGAAAGTGAATTGGTTGGTGGCTGAAGGTTAAGAAGATCGAAGAAAATAGAACGAGAACAGAGAATGATTAGTGTGGAAACGAAGGAACAATCAAATCTGATTTACATTTTGCAAATGATGCAATTATTGTATGGTTCACAGATTTAATCAAGAGATTCTGTAATTTTGTGTTCAAATACACTCGTTTGTCCCCACTAATGTTCTCGTTCACTACAATACCAGTGTAAAAAAAGCTGTTGAATGATAAATAGGTAAAGATTTTACTAAAGTATACAAAACGACATTATTTGAAACCAAAACAATAATTATTTGTAAAGATTCTTAAATTGTTACGACCTGTCTTTAAAATCTTTTGAAAAATCACATGCACTTTCCTGTGTAATTAATTAATTAACTTTGCAGTAAACAATTCATATCATAGGTACATTTCAAAACTTTGGTAGAAATTATAGACTAGTTAGGAATAAGACAATCACCACTAATGTTGGGTAACCGTACGCGGTTGTAGCAAGTTTATTGAACTATGAACCATTGGGTGGGGAATCAATGGTCTAAAAAAAACATCTCCCTTATTATGACACTTGAAGGCCATATAGTATATTACACAACATATATCATGTATTGTATATATTTTTTGGTGATAGAAGTGTCCGTGCTATTTTTAACCAACATCAGAAAAAATATAACAAGCAACACAAAAGAGCGTGTTGCAACTTTATTTTTAATAAGTAACAGAAATTCAGACATCAACGATCATTCCCATAAAATTATGTCTGAAAATCAACAGTTTGATTGGTGGAAAACCTAACAAATTCTATGCTGACAGATCTGGACTACATAGATATTCTTTCATTTACACAATTGTTCATTATATTCACAATTGTTGTCATTTATCATGGTATAATAAATTGAAATAAGGAAAGATATAAACAAAGAAAATCACTATTGAATGTCATTATCATCAAGGTTATTGTTGGATCGATTATTTTTCTAATTAAAACCAAAGATCTATTCCAGTTATTCGACATGATCTGCAGAAATGAAAAGTCATATTTCTAAAAGAAATCACGGACAATATTATTACTATAACTTATTTTCATCAATTTCAAAAAGACGAACTGAGTAAAGAGTATCTCTTTTTAATTATCTCATCATCATGGTTGTAAATTAGTATATATATATATATATATATATATATATATATATATATATATATATATATATATATATATATATATATATATTAGAATTCATTAAGAAAATATCAGAAGGGGTTTAGTGGATATTATGATAATTTCGATAGTTGAGATTATGAGTCAACTGAAGCTAAACTGATAAGTCCCTGGTTCGAATTTCTCGAAGCGGGATCGTAGATGCGCACTGCTGAGGTGTCCCATAATAGAACGAAATGACCATCCAGTGCTTTCAGGTTTTCGATGGTGGTCTAGCTTCAAATGACTCATGATCTCAACTATTAAAAATAATATCAATTAAATAATAATAATTCAATTAACTGTAAGTGCTTAAATTTATTGTTATTCATGAAAACGGTAATAATTTAAAAAATAAGACAAGTTGAAATCCTAGTGAATTGGTCAGATATAAAAACTGGATACTTGAGCATAAAAATGAGGAATGTGGAGTGTAAGGTTATTTTCTTAGGAATTATGTAATTAGACAGATGAAAAGGTTGTTTAACAGAAATTTTTTTTCTCATTACAGTATCACAAATATCAGACAGTTTTTCCTCATAAACATTGTCAGAGTAAACAATTTTAGTTCCATAAATGAAATATATGGTTGGTCATTGCGCATATTGTAGTAAAAAGAAATTTAACAATGTAACTAACTGGTCTACTAACATCGGTCTCTTATCTATCCTTCTATTTTCTTGTTTAATCTAACATAAATCAAACATTTAGCAACAATAACTTTCTCCTATTTTTTCATCTCGATGAAATGACATGACAAAACTAGTGCATAATTTTATAAATAGAGGCAAAATGTGATTAAATCCCAAAACTAGATTAACTTTATATACTTTTTACTAACTGCAATAATCTTAACTCATTTCATGATGGTATGCTTAAATGGTTGATTGATTAGCCTGTTGACTAATTATATTTCTTATCAAAGACCTGTAAATTAATTAGACAGTAATATATCATGTTTTTATAAAGTATAAATCAGTTCAATTTCAGAGTTATCAGTTGTGTAAGCTTTCATTTCTCATAATGAAAATAGTTCTGTTAAGTGGAGTAATTGATCTAATCAAAATCATACCTTTAGTAAATTATGGAGTGATATTATTTCTGATCCAATATATAATAAAATAATAATATCAGAAGGGGTTTTGTGGATATTATAGTAATTTTAATAGTTGAAAGCGTGAGTCAATTGAAGCTAGACCACCATGGAAAACCTGGAAACACCGGACGGCCGTTCCGTCCTATTGTGCGGCTCCTCAGCAGTGTGCATCCATGATCCCACCTCGCGAGATTCAAACCCAGGACCTATCAGTTTCACGCGCGAGCGGACGAAACGGCCGTCCAGTGCTTCCAGGTTTTCCATAGTGATCTAGCTTCAATTGATTCATGGTCTCAACTATTAAAATAAAATATTAGTTCAATATTAGAAACTTGATCATGTTAACTATAGTCTGAAATTTTTATGTGTCTATTAATAACCCTTTTTCTAATGTTTGGAGAAACTTTACGGTCGAATTCCAGTTTATATATTATTTTTATTGGTCGTGAGTTGCTCATTTGTTGTTGTTTTTTTCTTTTTTTTTGAACTATTGCGTTCAAGAAACTTTGGATGTGGTTTCATGATACAATAAACTGAGGTTTAGGCAAACTAGTGTTTTAACAACCTTTGCTTATGATCTTAACTAATTGTTGGATTTGTTTTGTAAATGTGAACTTTGTTTTTTTTTAAAGAATCTCAAAGAATAGTCTTTCATTCAGCGATTTTATTGGTTGACTTTCGAATATTTAGTACATAACTTGATTTTTAGCAATTTAATCATATAATTCTAATATTTGTTCAAAACGATTAGTCCCTTTGATAAATTTCGATAATGCAATGAGATGAAGTTTATCAGAATTCTGTAACATATTTGCTTAATACATTTCTAACAATCTGATCACACATATACTTGTTAAGAACTTTTTATATGAAAATTAAAAGGTTAACTAGACAGGTTAAAGGTAAGCCGTAACAAAGAAAAAATAAATAAATAAAGTATACAAAAACAATGTGATAACAACTCTGGATAATATAACAGTATTACCAGGGTAGGTTAAGGATAAAAATGTCTTAACAACTATATGTGTGATCAGATTGTTCGAAATGTATTGCGCAAATATACCACAGAATTCTGATAAACTTCGTCTTCTCATTACATTATCTAATATTTGTCTCCCAGTATTATTAATGCAACTTATATACCAAGTACAAGTTTTTGTACACAGCTTTGAATTGCAATTTAGTGACAGAAATCATGACTATGATTTACTGGCTGAACGTCAAATGCCTTATACACAAAAAATACTTCTCAACCTTAACAATCAACATTCTAGTACAATATTGTATTAAAAGTCAACATATGATACAAACTTTCTTTAAAAATATATTACTATATTATAAGTATAATATTCATGAAAACTCGGTATCTTCCAATTGATGTTTAGGACTGCAATTGATCAATCAAACAATACCAAATGAATTTAAATTTCAATCCATTGCACAAGCAATTGGCCATCAGGACTCAGTAGCTGAGTGGATAACGCGATGGTGTTTGAAGAGAACGGTACTGGGTTCGGGTCCCGGAGTGAACATTAACTCTGAGATGCAGGTACATCCAGCTAACGAGTCCCAAATAGGACGAAACGCGCGTCAAACTGTATTCCACTGCTAGCCACGATTTACTTTTGCTTATAATTCATGAAAACGTTCTTAGACTCAATCACATAAATTTCAATACTTTATAAGTATTTTTATATAGAGATCACATTTTCAAGATATGCATTAAGAAGTCTTTCTCATGTTGATTAAATAAAGTACAGCTGTCTTTCTATATTTAGATATTTATTGTTTTTGTTGATGTATAACTAACATTTCTTCAGTCAGGAATTCCTAGGATAACTTATAGCTTCTTCATATCAGTGAAAAAAGTTATATAAGTTTTGCAAAAAATAAAAATAATTTTGATGCATATATGCCATAACAAATGCAATCGTTCACTATTTTTAATAAATATAACATTGTCGAATTTATTGATACATGCCTTAATTTGACCTTTGTAAAATATCATCATAATGATGGACTTATAACTACTGTAGAGCCTGATGATGAAGTTATTGAAGACAATTCCTCGCTCAAATACTCTTGATTTTTGAATATTCTATGGAGATTTTTGAACTGCAAAAAACATAGTTGTTTTGGACTGTAATTTTTCATCTGAATATTTGAAAAGGTATGTCGTTTTTTAAATATACATAAATATCTGTAATGAAAATAACTGGTTAATTTCTGAGAAAAATATTTTAGACCATTGGTTTTATTAATATATGGTATGAATGATATGGAGATAGGTAACACATCTAATTACTATGAGAAGTTTTCACTTTCATTTCAAATATTTAAATTATTGCATAACAACAATATTGAATATTAGGTGAACATGTAGTTATCCATAATTTGTTTGTTAATGTGGTATTGAAAAAAGTAGGACCTTAGAATTGTTATGCTGTCGGTAATATGAGAGATTGTAAACATAAAAGCAGATTATTTACATTTGGCTCTTCATTTTTATTACCTTAAAGAACGTTCTAGTCACAGAAAAATGTCCTGTCCAAACAAATTGGTCCTATCAAATGCTACAAAAAAACCGCATTACTTCTTTCAGGTACACGCTGGAACAATCGCCAAACAACTAAACATTCAACAAAATCATACTCACTACAAAAGGTTATACATTCTTAAAGATAGAGATGAGCCAACAGTCTATTTAACAGTTTAAGACGACGCCGCTCGAAAAGCATTCTCCACAGTTAAGGAACATATCGCTAAGGCAACCCTGCTTGCTCATTAAGACACTCATGTGCTCATTAGTATCGCCGTAGACGCATCCGACTCAGCAATCGGAGGAGTCTTACAACAATGGGTTAACAACTCTTGGCAACCTTTAGGATTTTTCTCGAGACGGTTGCTAGACGCGGAATCTAGGTAGAGCACTTTCGGTAGGAAACTCCTAGCTATGTATTGTGCTGTACGGCATTTCGAACATACCATCGAAGGAAGAGAATTCACGCTTTTTACCGATCATAAACCTCTTACCTTCTCTTTAAGTTCATATTCAGATAAGTACTCACCCCGAGAGTCTCGACAACTGGACTACATTTCGCAGTTTACTTCACATATACAACACATTTCTGGAGCAAACAATGTAGTCGCAGACGCTTTGCCTCGAATAAGTTCCTTGAACAGTTTCCAGGGAATCGATCTTCTTAAACTCGCTCAGCTTTAAAAAGAAGACACTGATCTTCAGCACGAGTTATCATCGACAACTCTTAAACTGCGTATTATACGGATGGGAACAGGTAAGGAAACCTTACTATGTGACACATCTACAGGTAGGGATCGTCCAATCGTACCAAAACGTTATCGACGCAACGTCTTCAATACGTTGCACAATCTTTCTCATCCAGGTGTTTGTGCATCCATCAAGCTTATAGCCGAACGGTTTTGCTGGCCTGGTATGAATAAAGACGTGAGGGAATGGGCACGCTCCTGTGTAAGCTGCCAGAAGTCTAAGGTTATTCGACACAAATCCCCCTTAGGTTCTTTCAAAACCCCTGATGCTCGTCTCGACCACGTTCATCTAGATTTGGTAGGACCCTTACCCGATTCAAACGGATACTCATATCTCTTAACATGCGAAGACCGTTTCACTCGATGGCCAGAAGCAGTACCTATTAAGGACATTACTGCTGAAACAGTGGCTCGCGCTTTCGTCGAACGATGGATAGCAAATTTCGGCTGCCCTTCAACCATCACTACAGACCGTGGACGCCAGTTCGAATCTGGACTTTTCCGTTGTCTGACCTCACTATTAGGAATCACTCGCTTCCAAACGACCGCCTACCACCCACAAGCAAACAGGTTGGTAGAACGTTTTCATCGACAACTTAAAGCTTCACTATCAGCTACAAACGTTTCACAGTGGACAGACGCTCTTCCACTCGTCTTACTAGGTATTCGCAATGCAATGAAAGCTGATATTGGATACACTGCATCTCAACTCGTTTACGGAACGACACCGACTTCCAGGAGAATTCGTAGATCCTTCGGCTTCTTCATTGAACATGTATCTAAATTCTTACACGAGCAGGCTTACAAACGCTATGCGTCCAGTTAAACCTGCTCACACTCGACCTCAATCAACTGATGTTTTCGTTCAACCTGAATTACGACATAGTACACACGTCTTCGTTCGTCGAGACTCACATCGACGACCTCTCGAATCAGCATACGAAGGACCCTTCAAAGTTCTTCAACGCGAACCTAAGTACTATGTAGTCGATAAGAACGGCACAAACGATAGCATCAGTATCGATCGCCTAAAAGCAGCGTACTTAGAAAGAAACCCTAGCTAGGTCGAATTTCCTTCGGCACAATCGAACGATACGGCTCCTACACTTGTAGTACCCCATACGGCAGCCTACACACACCTTGATACTTCGTTAACGTCGGAAGATAAACTTAAGACAACGCGTTCTGGAAGAAGAGTAAGATTCCCAGAACATCTAAACGACTATTGCACGTAGGACACAAACTTAATCTCGAATTCCCTTTTGATTATCTATTATAGAAAAAAGAATTTTTTTAATATGTTCGTTTTCTTTTATACATTTAT
>NW_017385987.1:2122918-2220840 GCF_000237925.1 Schistosoma mansoni | reverse complement strand
GTTGTGAACTTCGTCGTTCTCTTCAGCCGTACTGGAAAAGAGAAAAAATAGAACGTGTGAGCTATGTTGTACATTATGGTCTCTTAGTGTAAGGAAAGACGACCAGACGCTGCTAAACGAAGCAAGCTATCAGAAGAGTGTTTACCAACGTGTGAGTGCATGTCGAAAATACACGTACTTGCGTAAGGACACAAGATGAGCGGGAAAAAAACAAATAAACTAATACACTTACGGCAGCGTAAAAGCGATGGGAAGATTGGTTTTTTTTCGGTTTTTTTTATATGAAAAAAAATATAAATACGCTCATAAGTATAAAAATGTTTCTTTTTAAAATAAATGTATAAAAGAAAACGAACATATTAAAAAAATTCTTTTTTCTATAATAGATAATCAAAAGGGAATTCGAGATTAAGTTTGTGTCCTACGTGCAATAGTCGTTTAGATGTTCTGGGAATCTTACTCTTCTTCCAGAACGCGTTGTCTTAAGTTTATCTTCCGACGTTAACGAAGTATCAAGGTGTGTGTAGGCTGCCGTATGGGGTACTACAAGTGTAGGAGCCGTATCGTTCGATTGTGCCGAAGGAAATTCGACCTAGCTAGGGTTTCTTTCTAAGTACGCTGCTTTTAGGCGATCGGTACTGATGCTATCGTTTGTGCCGTTCTTATCGACTACATAGTACTTAGGTTCGCGTTGAAGAACTTTGAAGGGTCCTTCGTATGCTGATTCGAGAGGTCGTCGATGTGAGTCTCGACGAACGAAGACGTGTGTACTATGTCGTAATTCAGGTTGAACGAAAACATCAGTTGATTGAGGTCGAGTGTGAGCAGGTTTAACTGGACGCATAGCGTTTGTAAGCCTGCTCGTGTAAGAATTTAGATACATGTTCAATGAAGAAGCCGAAGGATCTACGAATTCTCCTGGAAGTCGGTGTCGTTCCGTAAACGAGTTGAGATGCAGTGTATCCAATATCAGCTTTCATTGCATTGCGAATACCTAGTAAGACGAGTGGAAGAGCGTCTGTCCACTGTGAAACGTTTGTAGCTGATAGTGAAGCTTTAAGTTGTCGATGAAAACGTTCTACCAACCTGTTTGCTTGTGGGTGGTAGGCGGTCGTTTGGAAGCGAGTGATTCCTAATAGTGAGGTCAGACAACGGAAAAGTCCAGATTCGAACTGGCGTCCACGGTCTGTAGTGATGGTTGAAGGGCAGCCGAAATTTGCTATCCATCGTTCGACGAAAGCGCGAGCCACTGTTTCAGCAGTAATGTCCTTAATAGGTACTGCTTCTGGCCATCGAGTGAAACGGTCTTCGCATGTTAAGAGATATGAGTATCCGTTTGAATCGGGTAAGGGTCCTACCAAATCTAGATGAACGTGGTCGAGACGAGCATCAGGGGTTTTGAAAGAACCTAAGGGGGATTTGTGTCGAATAACCTTAGACTTCTGGCAGCTTACACAGGAGCGTGCCCATTCCCTCACGTCTTTATTCATACCAGGCCAGCAAAACCGTTCGGCTATAAGCTTGATGGATGCACAAACACCTGGATGAGAAAGATTGTGCAACGTATTGAAGACGTTGCGTCGATAACGTTTTGGTACGATTGGACGATCCCTACCTGTAGATGTGTCACATAGTAAGGTTTCCTTACCTGTTCCCATCCGTATAATACGCAGTTTAAGAGTTGTCGATGATAACTCGTGCTGAAGATCAGTGTCTTCTTTTTAAAGCTGAGCGAGTTTAAGAAGATCGATTCCCTGGAAACTGTTCAAGGAACTTATTCGAGGCAAAGCGTCTGCGACTACATTGTTTGCTCCAGAAATGTGTTGTATATGTGAAGTAAACTGCGAAATGTAGTCCAGTTGTCGAGACTCTCGGGGTGAGTACTTATCTGAATATGAACTTAAAGAGAAGGTAAGAGGTTTATGATCGGTAAAAAGCGTGAATTCTCTTCCTTCGATGGTATGTTCGAAATGCCGTACAGCACAATACATAGCTAGGAGTTTCCTACCGAAAGTGCTCTACCTAGATTCCGCGTCTAGCAACCGTCTCGAGAAAAATCCTAAAGGTTGCCAAGAGTTGTTAACCCATTGTTGTAAGACTCCTCCGATTGCTGAGTCGGATGCGTCTACGGCGATACTAATGAGCACATGAGTGTCTTAATGAGCAAGCAGGGTTGCCTTAGCGATATGTTCCTTAACTGTGGAGAATGCTTTTCGAGCGGTGTCGTCTAAACTGATTTTGCATTTCCGCGAATTTGGTCGGTTAACGGTTTCATATGGGATGCGCAATTCGGTATGAACCGTCAGTAGAAACTTACGAGGCCGTTAAAAGTTCGCAAATGCCTAATCGTGGTCGGTTTTGTGTAACCCGGAATGACCGCCAATTTGCTTCTAAGGGATCGGATGCCTTGAGCATCAATAGTGTGTCCTAGGGCGTTTGTTCCGACTCGGCATTTCTGAATGTTGACAGTAATGCCATGCCATTGGAGTCGTTCGAAATCAATGTCCAGATGCTGGAGATGTGATTCTCTGTCCGAACTTGCTATGAGACAGTCATCAACATACGCATGTACGGAGTTGAGACCTCGGAAGACGTCGTCTACAAACCTTTGGAAGGTTTGAGCCGCATTCCTTTGGCCGAAAGGCATTCGTAAGAATTCGTAGAGGTCGAGAGGAGTGATGATGGCGGTTTTTGGCATGTCGTCGATTGCCATAGGTATTTGGTTGTAAGCCCTAACCAAGTTGATTTTCGAGAAGTCAGTTGTACATTTAAGGTAGCTGTCAAATCGTGAATGTGAGGCAACGGGTAACGTTCGGAAATGGTTTGAGCATTCAGACGCCGATAATCTCCAGTTGGACGCCAATCATTGCTGTCCTTTTTAAAGGACCATGTGCAATGGAGATGACCATGGACTATTCGATGGTCGAATAATCCCTAAGTCTATCATATGGTCGAATTCACTTTTTACCAACCTAAGCTTTTCCAGAGCCAGTCATCGTGCTTTTGAGAATACAGGTGGTCCTGTAGTCGAGATGTGATGTGTAACATTCCTGATTAAACACGGCAATTTCGGTTGCGGTTGATATATCCGGAGTATTTATCGAGTAGTGGTTGATATAAGGGGTGTTAAGTCTATCGAAGCGTCCAAGTGACTTGATTGAGATACGCGCAGAATCGAAGTTCCAAAACAACGATTTGTCCACAGAAGCGGTTCTATTACTATATAAAACACAAAATTTAATTACAAACCTCAAATTGTAAGGCGTCTAGGCGTTTGACGCGTCGTTCAATAATAAAAAAGTAAGGGATTCGATAGTACAAAGACAGCCGATGGCTGTGTCGAAACCGGACAACAGTTTATTGTAGCACGTTATATTTTGGCATTTACTTGGGAGCAGGAGCGACCTGAAACAGCAACACAACAGTCAGGATAGACACGTGCCACTGAAGTGAGAACACGGTGTGCTGGTGCAACAGATTTGAAATTGAAAAACGCGGTTTTTAGTACAAAAAGAGAAAGTTATTACAAAATAGTTTTACTCGTTATTCTGCAGGTTGAGACCGCTTAGGGCTTTTTTTCTTCTTCCAGTGCATTCACTCTTTATTGCCCTGAAATGAGAAATACAAACTCACATTATTAATGTTGCATGTAATGATTTTCATTACCGCTACATTACGAACAATCGAAACTCGAACCGAGAGCAAGCGATATAGAAACTGTTGCGTTTAAACAAATCCACAACTGTGGATAACCGTTACAGTAATTAAGGTACAGTGATTTTAATGACAAATACAGTGATAAGTACAATAAACATTATAAATATATGTGAACGTTTCCGAATGTTACAGTACAACTTGCGTTACAATGTAAAAGTGAAAATTGTTAAGGATACGACTGCTTACTGAATATAAATAAGCAGTATAAAACAATAAACAAAGGAGTGGAAGGAGAGTGAGTAGGGACAATATAAGAGAAACTTAACAGGGGGTCTATGGCGTGCCTAATTGTGACTGGGGATAATCTGCAACCAGAAAAAGAGTAACGCAAACAGATAACTTAGTATTTCCGTCTATTAACCTTCCTGAGCGTGTGACGATGAGTAGATTTTCGCTGGTCTATAACAATGATTGGCATTGAGACATCTGCAACAACGAAAATCCAGTGAATGGGTTTGCGTAAACCCACATTAAGGTAAACCTTCCTTTTACCATGCGTGGCGATCGGTTTTCCGTTTGCCGCCTGTAAACTTAAAACAGACTCGTGAAGTCTGTCGTTTGGATTTGCTGGAAGAACGCTTACTTCTGCGCCGGTGTCGACGAGGTAGCGAACTTTCGTAGTCACATCTGCGACGTATAAGAGGCGGCTATGTTCGTCGGCTACGGTTGCTGTTAACGCGTGCCGGCTTGGAAGTTTCCCGAATTCTTATTCGTGTCGGTCGCCTTAGAGATCGGGTAATCGCAGGGTTTCCTGCAATTTCTGGAAGAGTTGCCGTATTCGTTATGATACCAGCACCAGTCGGGATTATCTGTCTCTCGTGGTCTTGAGACAGATCGCCTACGTGAAACGCTCCTTCGCGCGGTTCTTTACCGGCTACGGTCATTGAGAAATCGAAGGTAGCGTGTGAGAGTATGGCATAATTCAGAGATGTCATTCGGGGTCGTTTGAGGCTTTTCTTTGACTGAAAAGACCTCAGCGTTAGTAGACTTCGTTATTTCTAAGATTCGATCGGCAGATGTAGCTAGTTCGTCTACGGCGTTGTTTTGGAACGAGACGAGCACTGCATGCACCTGTTTCGGGAGTTTAGACAAGAAAGGTTGTTTGAATAGTCCTTCATCGAAGGTTCTTTGACCTATTACTTCTCTCAACCTTAACAAGATGTCCGTCGCGGAACCATGTTGCAGGTCGATATTGTTAAGTAATTGATCCAACCGTTGTTGATCGGTTAGATCTCCGCGTTTTAGGATAGACCATTTGAGTGTTTCGTAAGGTTCCGGAACATCACTAGTAAACATACTAGGTGTTACGTACCTGTTAAATTCGCGCGGTAACTTTTGACTGGTGTATATCATTAAAAACACACAAATCCATAGATTTGATTTGTGACTGACGACATCAGTATTGAATTACCAGTTCTATCTTCTCTTGGTTTCAGTATGAATGAACATCACTTGTTCTAATACCACCTCCATTAGACTGTGATATGGTACGGATGCGAAGCTGTCACAATCTTCTGGTAAACTATTTACTTAGTCTTTGATAGACTGAATAAATAACGATCAAAAATACGTAGACTACTAATGTAACTAATGTTCTAATTAAATAAAATTAACATATTATTTGATTAAGACATCGTAGAGATCTTTCCATACTTAAGGGATATAACGATCGATCCCTGGTTAAGAGGAGGTATTATGTTTGTTGCTATGTTTTAGGAACTTAGAAATTACTAAATAACCATAAAGAGAGTGGTTAAGTATCAATATCAAGAGCTATCTTTCTTAGTATCGATAAACTCAAGGAAATCTGGTTACCTTTTCCAGGGATTAAGATTGAGATATTGCCGATATTTCTTCTTGTCAAGGAACATTTTGCACGTTTTTTAGGATTGAACTTTAGTTTTTACATATTACATGCTTCTATTCACATGCACTTCAGTATCGTAATTTGACCATGAACTGTTAGAATGAAGATAATGGATCGTATAACACGTCATAATCATATGTTCTTTCATGCTTCTGAACTGAACAGGTTCTCAGTTTGTAACCCACATAAGAGACAAGTTTGTTCGCTTGTTAAATCAAGTACAACAGCTGATAGCCGAGCATAGAAAATTTTAATTTGTTTGTTGTATTTAAGGCTAGCCAAGAAACGCTAAATCCTAATCAAACTTTCCGTCAAGCTTAATCATCCCTATGTCAGATGGAAAGTCAACGAATGTTGGACAGTCTGTCAAGCCTTATCAAAACCAAGGATAACAAACGCGGATCAGTCAACAAAATGCAGAGGGCTGGTGTATGAGGCAGTAGTTTCACTGTGTACTACTCTAGTCTGTTATGGATAAAACATGATGTTGCAATAAAATAATTTATTCTAGCAATCATCAAGGAAGCTGCTTCACTTGTATGCCTAGAATCCATTTCTCTATGTTGTGTCTCTAATTTATGGATGTCACCTATAAAGTTCCCGTTGGGAATGAGCTTAAGAATATATTGAAGTAGAAGTGGTCAGGATTTTGTGAGTCACTAGAAGGTCACCTCTGAGACACATATGCTCTGACTGGGAAAAAACTCATTCAAGCCTTGAATATGAGTCCCCGGACTGATTTCTTGGCTCGCCATTGGATCCTCTCGGTTTGTATAATCAATTGTGAAGTGATTGCTTCTATTTAACTCTTGGGGGTAGAGTTGAGATTGCAGCTGTAAATAATTCCCCGAAATCAATTGCTCATTAAGTGTTTAACATTGGATGCTGACTGCATTGTTTTAAGTGGACTTGTTTAACTGGAGGCGTTTGGTCATGCATCCGTACCAGATCACGTTACGAACCAGCGTGGGACACAGCTCCTACGTTCACTAGCCAGATTAGAGCAAAGGCTTCTTGATATATTGATAACGTATCAAATATATCTTTCCGATCTTTTCGCATCTCACTTCTGATTTCGATTGGTTGGAGAAAGCTTCGAATATAGGTGTTACTGGCTGCTAGTTGTCAAACTAGAATACTAGTCGTATCTTCAAGATCTTTGGTAGACAAAAACGCTTCTTTTTCTTATAGCATGTAACTCCATTTTTGTCATCGATTTAGTTATTTGATGTTTTAGAGCCAGGTCGCAAAGCTTTTTTCAAGCTCCCAAGTGCCTATGTTTGAATAAACTAATTGTTTGATCACTTTACCAGAACTAAGTTTCTCGGTCACTAGAGACAATAATCTTCCTTGACAAGTAGTCACTATTAATGCGCTTATGGCATTTCGGATTTGACTGTGGAACTTATTCTAGTGAGGACGTTATGATGATCTCTTGTGGATGTGACCAAGAGCCTTCAGCTGAGGTGTGTCCAGTGAACCTAGTGCGGTCAGCATCAGTGTTGAAAACTTACAGTACTATCTGTTCTGAGGATTTATTTACCGCTAGAACAGACTGCTCCTGAAGATTTAAAATCTTGGAATTGCCGAAAATCTTTAAAGTGGATCAAGGATTTCTTGATAGGTCGTAGACAGAAAGTAAGAAATAATTCTAGATACTCCTCCTCAAAATTAGTATTTACTGGAGTAACTCAAGTCTTTGTTCTAATGCTAATGTTTTAATTACAGTATACACAACGTTATGGAGATCCAATGTTGAAATCTGCATTTAAGCTGCAAGGTCCGGTTTAAAAGGTGACTTATGTATTTTGGAAAATACAAAGAGGGCAGGTACTCTAGCAATTCCGGATCTCCAGCGCTCGCTATATACAGAGCGGATTGAGAAGCCAGACCTATTTACTCTGTCCTACTGCAGATTAAGAGTTGATCCGATTTTCATGTATAGAATACTTAAGAAAATATTTTAGATCTTATACATCCCGTCTGTTTCTTTCTACTTGGTCAGGACAACTCAGAGTATATGGTAGGCGAGGGCAAAGGCCAGCCGCCGATAGTCACAAGTTGGACGCCAATCATTGCTGTCCTTTTAAGGGACCATATCCAAGGGAGATGCCTACGGGCTGTTTGATGGCTGAGTGATTGCTCAGCCTTTCATACGGTCAAGATCGTCTTCGGCCAACCTCAGCTTTTCGGGAGTTAGTCGGCGCGCTTTCGAGGATACAGGTGGCCCTGTGATCGTGATGTGATGTGTAACATTGATGGTTACACACTGCAGTTTTGTTCGCGTTTGGTATTTTTCGGAGTACTTGTCGAGCATCCGTTTGTTGTATGGTTCGATTATGTGTTTGATACTGACTGTAGATAACCTACAGCCAGTAAAAGAAAGTTATGCAAACAGATTAGTATTTCCGCCTACTAACCTCCGCTTGCGCGTGTCCATAAGAACAATATTATATTGTAGCAGGTTTATGCGGATGAGTGGCATAAAAACATCTGTAACAACTAAAATCCAATGAACAGGATCGCCTAAACCCACGTTGAGATAAACATTGCTTACCATATGTGACAATGCGTTTCCCATTTACCATCTGTAAGTTGTAAACTGCTTCGTGCAGTCGGTTGTTAGAATTTGCTGGAAGAATGCTAACTTCTACGCCAGCATCGATGTAATAGGGAACTTTCTTCATCACTTCAGTGATGTATGACAGGCGGCTGTGTTAGCCGGGTACGGTTGCCATTAAAGAGTGCTGTCTGGGGAAGTTACCTTAAGGGTCTTTCTAATCGGATGGTTTGCAGCTCAGAAAAGTGCAGAGCTTTTTTCAATTTTGAGAAGACTTGGTATAATTATTATGGTACCAGCACCAACCAGGTTTATATGTCTTTCGTGGTCTAAAGGCAGATCATCGTAGTGACGAGCTACTTTGAGGAGTCTGAGAGCGTCTACGATTACGGTGAATATCGAGACTACAAGTCAGATTGTGGCAGAGGTCTGCGAGGTTGTGTGTTGTTTGAGGCTGCTCTCTGCCAGAACAAACTTCGACGTCGGAGGTTCTGGCTATATCCAGAATCCGATAGGCAGATGCAGCCAGTTCGTCTACATTGTCATTTTAAAATGAGACAAAAAGTGTTTGCACCTGTTGGGGAAGTTTAAACGAGAGGAGTTGTCTAAACAGGCCCTCGTCTAAGGTCCGTTGACCAATGGCCTCTCGTATTCGTAGCAACAATTCTGTTCCTGAGACATGTTTCAGCTCGGTGTTTTAATAGAGTTGATCTAACCTTTGTTGGTCGTTTAGGATATCTTTCCTTAAAATTTTGTTAGGTGAGCATACTGAGTGTCAAAATCGTGTGGTAGTGCTTTCACTACTGTGAGGAATTGTGCACATGGGTCTATCAAGCCGTGCTCGTGGAAGTCACCTGTGTATCAGAAGCAGACTTCTTTATTATAGGGTCAGAATGGCATTAGCTGAAATGAGGAGGGGAGTCAAAAGGATTTAATCTTAAATAACTCAGGAGCCTGTTCCGTCATGATGATCATAAAGTATGCCAGTAAACGGGAAAAATATCCGGGAATTCGGAAACAATATCATAATATGTAGGAATAAAAACTAAAAATGATATATAATATCCCATCAAGGAACAAATCTAAGCTGGTGAACGGTTGCAGAGGGTGCATAGCACGGCATACCCACTCCTGATCTGTTGTGGATGAGTGACCATGAAATATCGAGGACTTGTAGAACTAATTGTTATGGGGACTTATTTACCGCTACATTCTTGTGGCGAACAAGCTTGCGAACCGAGTCATCGATTATTTGAACCTGTTACTCGAAGGAGTGGTGTCCACCCCTTTAATAGACTCAATCAACAGAAGAACAGACAGTAGCTTATTGGAAAAGGGCTTCCTCAATACACAAATCTGAACTGGTGCGTTACATTTGACCTTTAAGCATAGGGTAAGTCATCTTAGTATGTTCTTGGGGAGCAGTTTCGTTCGACCAAATAAGGGCAAGTCTAAAAAAAATTAGCTGAAAATAAGCATTTTCGGGAATGCATGTAAAAAATAAGTGCAATAAAGGATAGGGAATTCGTCTAAATAAAAAACTTCGACGAAGCGTAGGTTTTCTCTTAGGTAGGTTGATAAGACTTGAATGGTGTGGGCGTCATCTTTAATTCCCCTAAATTTTGTTATGAAGATTACTTCTTATTTCTGTAGTGTCATCCCTTTGAGATTTAATAAATTACACTATCAAGTTTAGATACATTAAGGTTGAATGGTTCCTATGTTTATCATTCCGTATCTGTACAAGCTGAAATCATGTCATCTCAAGACTTTCACGGTGAGCTTCTAGAGAGGTTTACCTGCATAGACTTTCATGGGTATGTACTACTAAGAAGCGGCTGTAACTTGAATGATGGCTATTCTAAATGAGCACTTCCCCAGCTGATTTTCAAAACCGATCCCTTTCATTTGGAAGTTTTCTTTGTGTTATTATGGTCAGCACAATTGACTCCTACATCCAAGCGAAAAAATGTAGCTATTACCAATTAATGACAATTATGAGTGTATTTCAAGGCTTAAAATTTATCTTGTACACTTAGTGCCTGATAGTACGGAATCTGGGAAGTGTGTGTCAGACTAAGATATCACAATTAAGTCTTGTACCATTTTATAGCAGAACCGTTTCGAAGCTAGACACCTATTGTCTACGTGTGATGTAAATCATGTTTAAAGCGCAATTCAGTGAATACTACTTGTTTCCCCATAACGATATGTTGATAAGTGGTTACACAAGAATTATGAGGGCTTCGTGGAAATACTTATAAAACTGTTCATACTTTTGCTGAAGATATATAGTCTGTATATCTACGCAAGGATTCTATATTTCCAGCTTCAGAATCTGACCATAGACTTTGAAAATTCCACAAACCACGTAGAAATGTTATAAAGATCTCTGGTCCCTTACATTTCTAGCCAAAGGTCCTTTATCTACCATCATTGTCGGTGGTATGGTTTGATTATTCAGCGTAAAGAAATGGTGTTTAAAATTGAGGAATACAAAGTACGAGTGCATACATGCCACTGCTACTGACGCTATATCATCTCACCTTCGGTCTCCAACTATAGATTTGTTTGTAGATCCCAGGTAGTAAACCTACGCACCTACTCCAATGATGTATGTCCTTATGAATTGTAATATCTCAGTTTAGCGACTTACCCATATTCCAATCTAATCATATACTAGCCAGCACAAAGCATCAGAATGGGCGTTTGTATCACGTTTCTACTCCATTGTATGCAATAGAGAGTTATCACTTCGTCGGCAGACTTGTAACTTCCAAAATCGAATGGTTCCATCGTACACGAACAGTTCTGAAAATATATGTGGTCTAATACTAAGAGACCTACTCATGATGTTAATTTAAAAGGTTGTTTTATCGTAAGGCAGCAAACTCGTGAAATATGTACTCACCTTTTCATAAATGGACAGATCTATCCTGTCTTACAGGTGGCGTAAAGTAGTCTAAATCAAGCGAGGTTTTACATCTCATGTCTCAGTGCATTTGCCAGTGGCTTCATGAAATTTGTCTTAGTTTGGCGGCTCTTAACTTTCTTCAAACTTACTCCTACACTAATTGCTCTTTGAAGTAGGCAGTGATTAGGCGTGTGTCAGTCAGTCAGTCACAACGTAGAACTTCGTACGTACGTACGTCAGTTCGAGTTGCCATACCAAATTAGCACAGAGATGAAGTTGTCGATTCAAATCCTATATTGGTAGAAGTAGTAAGAGTATAAGCATTATGTGAAAGCTTCGGGTTTGAAGATGTTATTGAAGGAGTATAATCCAGTGAAATAAATTTGGAAAGAGAAAAAGGATAGGGAAATGAAGAATTCAAAAGGTTAGAATTTGGTAGAACACAAAGAGTGGATGCACCTTCGCCATTGCAAACGATTTTGAGCCATGTCATTCAAGGTCTCTAACCATCGGTTACATGTCCAAACCACTTCACTACCTCATAAATCGATTCTCCGTCTCTTCCTAGTACTTTGTGCCTAACCTTAGCATTGGTCATTGGATGGTTCTTAACTATGCTTCAAGGAAACCTATTATCAAATACTGATAACCTACGAATATCCTCTGATTTTGATACCCATGAAGTAAGATAAGATAAATCGTTGTATGTTCATCTACTTCCGAAACTGAAACCAGTTTGGTTCTCCCGGATTTCCTATCCACTAGTCCCTGGCAAGCGTAGTATGATTATCGAAGCTAATATATTGGTTAATATTCGTCAAACTAATTCCTGTGATTATAAGTGGAGAATTTTTATCCTTATAAACTGGTACTATCTGTGGTAAAAGCCAGTTACACAGGGTGACATCTAGTTCTCATATTATAGTTAATATCGTAATCAATTTGACTGCTAAAACTGGACCACATTCCTTAAAACTTTCCAGAGCTAATTTATCAGGCCTCGTTCAAGTTATTTATAACTTTTCCAATTTCATGAAGATAAAGTAATATGCTTCAATCCCTCATTCTGGTTGTTTTGGAGTGGTGGGTAACTAGAGGTCAGTTGGACTATTGCTTAAGGTTTTCTGCAATATTCTGGATTCATAATGAATAATGATCTTGTCCTTCTTCAAGAGGGTTTCATTAAAAGTCAGATTCTTAATATGCTCCCTTAATGGATCGGAATGGTTACATGGTGTCACCTATCACCACCTTTTCCATCTCCTTTGCTTTTGTTCCTCACCACTGCCCATGATTGCGTAAGTTTCTTATCAATCTACGTATAACCTGCCTTCGCTTCTCATGTTCAAAGCCTGGTGGGATGAGTTTCCGAAGTTCTGTAAATTTTTAGGTTCTTAGCGAACAAGCCTTTCCTAACTAGTAACTTGACATATTGTTATCCTAACCCAACAGTGATGTGTTTGATTCAACTTATCGTTGGGAAATTGCAAGAACCTTTTGTGATTAGACTGATCGAAACTGCAGTTCTGATGTACATTCTCATTTGGTAAAAATGGTGACTTGGTCTTATTACCTTACGATTATTATTTATTTATTTGGACACAAACATTGGTACAAGGGGGCACTAAATACATATGTGCCACACAGTAACAATGAGACCAGTAGTAGTTATCATTATGTTTCTGTAGTAACTGAACCGAAATCAGATCCTTGTTACAGGGTCGATTCCTTATTTGTGGCGTTCCTCACTAATCTTTTATTCCCCAAAGTACTCTAGTACCTAACATACTTATGATTTAACCCTAGACTCAGATTAATCACATCGCCATCAGCCATCGCTGGCGTGGTTATGTACCAGACTACTGCTCCTTTTGGAGTACCTATCTGGACTCTGATTATGCCCTTGTCCGCGCTAATCTCACTTTACGTTTCAGTGGCCAACAAATTCATCGTCCTAAACAGATCGATGTCAGCAGATTTGTTGCAGTTTCTGTTGTAATTAAATATCAAACCGAGCTATGTTCAAGGCTAGCTACTATCCCAACGAAAAGTATAGATGAGTATTGGTTGCGATTGCATCACGCCATGAAATTGGCAAGCAGAGATGCCTGCGGCCTCGCGAAACGTCCTGCTTCTAAGCACTGGGTTTCTTCAGTCTCCTCATAACTCAAAAAGCCCGTCTGTTTACTCCAGGTGACCGCGAGTTTGACAACAAACGAAGACTGTTGCTCAATGAAATTGGACAAAGCTTGCGTGAGGACCGAGAAGCCTGGTGGTCGGAGCGTGCCAATGAGTTGGAAGCAGTAGGGTGCATCTGGTAACTGCCGGAAGCTCTTTCAACTCATCCGGGTCACTGGAAGCATGAAGTCTGGTGTGAGTGAAGCAACCTATGAAGATGACGGTATGCCGATCAATAACATCTACCGACGTCTTGGATGGTGGGCAGAGTTTTTCGAGGAACAAATCAGCTGATTTGCTGCCCCGGCAACATCGACCAGACTGTCCTGTACTCCATGGCCTGTGACGACTGATCCACTTAACGAGACGGAAGTCCGCAAGGAACTCCAACTCTCAAAGTGCCGCTAGTCACCAGGCCCAGATGAATTACGTCCAACCCTTTTTAAAGATGGTGGTGACTTTCTGGTTAAGGAAATGACTAAGTCGTTTACAAAGGTCGTGAGATTAAAATTGCTTTGTTTCTACGAACTAATTCTTTCTTCCTGTATTGTATCCTTATACACAATCTTTCTTTTATATATTACTACCATTGAAGTAACTACTTCTATGAATTTTGTGTTCATGTTGTTGTGCTAATGAGGTGTGGCAACTTGGACCGATGCATATATGTGCCTGATCCTAGGTTGCAGCTGACTGACGAAAGGTCTGGCAATTAGAGTGTCCCAACATCATCGAGTGAGTCTATTGTTGTCCCGTCTTTGCTGAAACAACTATCGGAGGATAAGTCTACTTCCGATTGCGTCCAAACTATTGGCTTCCATCATACTTCGTAAGTTGTTCAAAACCTGAGAAAGATTGACTCGCGCGGAGCAGAATGGTTTTCGTTTTGGTCGAGGGTGTATTCACCCTCTGCCAAATGTTAGAACACCGTCATACTTATCGCAGGTCAACAATCGTAGTGTTTCTTGACGTCAGGGCCGACTTCGATTCGTTGGACAGAACTGTTCTCCGGGATTGTCTATTGAAGAAGGGTTTGCCTGAGTTTATTGATATCTTGATAGCCATATATAAAAACACCTCAGGCAGAGTGAGAGGACATAACCACAACCGCCTAATCTCACCATACCGCTTCAAATTTGCCATCGATAACGTTTTGAAAACAGCTCTGATGGATGTAGGTAATGGTGATGTGGAACCCTGAACCTACCCTCATCCTGGGTATTGAGGGGATGGAAGTAGTCGAAAATTTCGTGTGTCTGGGTAGTTACATGAGTGCTGGTGGTGGCGTGAGAGGTGAGATCAATTCATGCATAATGAAGGCCAGAGAGGCTTTTGCCAATCTAGGCCACGTTTGACGCCTTCGTGATGTTAGTCTGGCTGTAAAAGGTCGGGTCTATAACGTGTCAGTGATAGCAGTTTTGCTCTATGCTTGTGAAACCTGGCCTCTCCGGGTTGAGAAGCTTAGACAGCTCTGTGTTTGATCATTGTTGTCTCCGAAGGATTGCTGACATCCAGTGGCAACACCATGTTAGTAATGCAGAGGTTCGGCATCGTGTGTTCGGGGACAGAGATGATAATTCAATCAGTGTCACTATCTTGAAACATCGACTTCGGTGGCTTGGAAATGTCCTACGAATGTCGTCTCAGAGAACTCCACATCGTGCATTATTTGCCGACTCTGGGACTGGCTGGAAAAAGCGAGAGATAGTCAGTGTATGACATGGTGTCGTGGTATGAAAGAAAGTTTTACAGGACTGGCTTCTGTTGGTCCTTCACGACTCCCTGGTTGGGGTCTTAGAGATGATGTAACACATTGACTTGAGACGTTATCAGATATGGCTCAGAATAGAAGCCAGTGGTGATCCTGCTGTAACTTTCTTTTACTTTTATAAAAAATGAACGTAAATTTTTAACTGGAAGAATTCTTTCTGGTTATATTTTTGCTAACTGAACTGCCTTTCTAATTATTATTTCACTCTCATACACTGATTTCTGTTCGCTGTTGTTTTTCCTTTCTCTACGCACTTTATATTCTCTATATCTTCTCGTCCTCATTGCTATTTTGTGACGCATATGTATTTGGTACCCCTTTGTACCATTATTTATATGTTTAAATAAATAAATTTATTTATTTAAATCACTGAATATTTTACATGTTGTTTTCTCTAAGTGAACCTCACTTGTTTGTATTTTTCATCCTGTTCTTTATTCATCTATCTTTCCTTAGTTATATATATGGTTCATAACTTTACCATTTCCTTTGTAGATCTCTTATTTGATTCAAACTGGTTTTCCAACTGCTTTTGCATAATCTGCCATCATTTCATTGAAGAGGAAGTCATAAAACCGGTGAATCCACATTTAGTAGAAATGAATGGCGTGAAGGATTTTACACGATCTAACCCGTCTATTCGATCATACACTCTGGAGAAATATCAGATGCTTCGTTTTGAAGTCACTTCGCCATCTGGCTTGACTTTAGTTTCTGGTGCTGCTGAAGTTTTTGGTACTGAACTCGTTTGTGGTTGGGAGTTACAGTTATATCCAGGTCAACGAGGAACAGTTGTTACATTCCATGGTTGTAAACTGATTGTTCAAGACCAGGGAGTTGCTGCCTATATAATCGCGTCATCTGAAGATCAAGAAATTGTGCACGTATATATGAATATTCATGCAAACCTAGAAGTTTCACGACAAAAAGCTGTAAAGGAGCAAAGTAGAGGACCACGCGTATTAGTATGTGGTCAAGAAAGTGTTGGGAAGTCTACACTTTGTCGCACTTTGGCAAGTTATGCGGCCCGTAGAAAACACAAACCAATACTTGTAGATGTTAACGTCGGACTCAACCAGGTACCGCACTTGTTATGTAAAACTTTTTCTACGTTATCTAAATCAGTTTTATTATAGATTCGCTTTAGTCTTTGTAAAATATCTAGTCAACATGTATCAGGGTATTTCTGAAATCGACCTTCAAATGTCAATGTTTTACTTTATGTCAATATTACCATGACCGATATGAAACTCCTAAAAGCCTACCATTCAGTTCTCATTATCTGATGTATTGTATTCTGGTTTGGCTCACCTATGGCTCCATACGTAATTAAATTCGTCTCCTTTCTAATTGTGCAAATGCTTTTTTCTTCTAGTTACTCTTTTTCTGCAACTATATATTCAGTTTTTCAAATATCTCCGAAAAATTAAATAATTAGAGTCTATCCATCAAACACCTGTCATATGTGAATTCTATTTCTTTATTTAGTATATAGATTTCGTTTACTTTCAACGAAATATTAAATGTTTATTTAACTCTAACTGGTATGTGTGGCTATCCTTACTCGTGTGTAATTTAGCTCTGGTGGATAAGAATAAGGTCTTAATTTCTGTAAACGTGAATAATCTTTGTCAATAACTGCGTAATCGACTACTGAGATTCTTCATGAGTAATGCTAACCTATGACAAAAAACTTAATATGATGTGGATCTAACTTAGTGGATGATTACAAAATGTCCAGTCAAATTTCGCTATTAAAACACCCCAGTATCATTTTACAAACTCTGCATTTGAACTTTAAAATGCTTTACAGGATATTTAAATGGCTATTAAAATTAGTTTTATTACCGAGGCAAACGGAGCTGATGAGTAAAAAATTCATTATCAGCCCCGAATTTAAAGTACTTAGAAAACATGTACTAAAGTGTCAGGTCTAAAGTCATTGTTCAGTGAACTGGTAATAATCTATAGTTACTAAAAATAGTTGTTAACAATCAAAGTTTTGGATATTAATCATTCTTACTATAAACCAATGCATGGTGTTTCTTGGTTTCGTCCACCAAAGGTTTGACTGCTAATTTTAACGAAATAAGTGACTGCTCTTCATTATGTAGTACATTTAAGTACTCTAACACCACTTCGCTTATATTGTAAGTCAGATCAGCCCTGATAGGTTGATGTTTGACCTTTTTCAATTTACGTTACTTGTGGTATAGGCGAGATATCTGTTTGTCAACCAGAGAGCGAGTGTACTATGCAGCAGTCTTCTCTGTTATTCTGTGGCTGTATAACATGGTCTATGAAAATAAAAACATGAGTAGGCTGCAAGTTATTAATCGTATATGTCTTCAACGCATTGCTCTCGTTTCGTGATATGACCGAGTAGGCGGTATTGAGGTCAAGCATAAGATACAAGGCAATAGTGACAAATCGGTTGTTAAAGTTATTAATTCTCATCTATTAAAGCGGCCAATATATGTGCTACGCATGGCTGATCAATACCTAACTGGACGTGCGATGTTGACTGGTGTAGGAAGAGTTTGGCAGAAAATTTGGAGATGAGTGTCAAAACAGGAAATGGTATCAATCCATGTAATGGTTAACTGTTGATATGAGCCATTTAGTAGATAGGGGCTACCTGGTTGGGTTTCACGCAATAACTGCAATCAGTGGTTTGGGACTTTGGGTAACATGACCTAATTTCCTAAGGGACGCATATCTGTAAATAAATGAGTACACATATGTATCGATTCTGCTGGTCACTCTCAGCCTTTTCACTTCAGTAGCTGATTGAGTTTGTATATGGGAAGATCACGTGTCAGTATCAATTCGCAGACACCATAAGTTATAACACTACTTTTCAATTTATGTGGAATAGATGTGACCTTATTCCTGAGCACTTGGTTTGTAATCGTATTTTTGAATGGTGTGGTTCAATCGTATTTTTTCCGACATTTTCAATTCTTGTGACTCGTTTTCAAAACTATATTTTATTGTTTTCAATGTTGCCGCATTCCTCCCTCATTAACAACTTAGATCTCTATATATATTTAATTATATACATAACAGGTGTGTATACCAGCAACTATTGCCGCAATAAGTGTTACCAAACCATATGATTTGATGGAAGGGTGGAGTCTAGAGGAAGATCCGCTAGTGTTTTGTTTCGGTCACACCGATCCCGCAAGTAACTTGAATCTTTTTCGAGAACAAGTATGTTTAATTACTGTTTTTCTAATTACTGTTTGTCCAGTGTAGCATTTTCCTTTAAATTTATGTATTTGAAAATCTCTACGCACTCGAGAAGAGGCTATATAGTGTATCATTTAAAGAGTTGAATCAATGAGTGAACATGATCACTAATTATTTATATCTTGTAAAGTAGGTCCGTTATATGTGGATTTAGGTCCACTAGGTGCTAAAGAGGTTGGTTTGTTTCACCAAATAACTTAGTTCGAATTGTTTTCACTCAGTCATGTACATGGTCTGCTCAGTAAACATGCAAACTAGACTGCTAAAGTTTTTTCATAAACTCTGAGTGAACCTCAGGAAGTTCATTACATCTTTAGAGCTGTTTATGGCAATAAACATTTGGAGAAAGCAATTTTTTAAGTGGATCAATGTTAGCTGTAAATACTACAGGGGAAATCGTCAGGTCAGCACGACTGTCAGCTTTTTATGTTGATGTAAATGCAGAATGTGTGCGACCTTTTATGCTTTCCGATCGCTGATTCGCCGTATAGATGATTGCGTGTAAGGTGAATCTTCGAAAATCTGCCTACACAATTCTAACAAAACACCTAACGAGTTTAATTTGTCACTATTTTTAGAAGCATTTTCAATACTAGAAACAAATAGGACAAGTTTTTCGCTACAAAATGGAGATATTTTGAGAAAAGATATGATCAGTAAACTCGAAGTTCCGCAAAGTTTTTATGACCTCCATTCTCATCTGCTTTATTTAAAACGATTACGTCACATTTCTAGTAATTCGAATTTTGTATCCAGTTCATTGAACATACTTTTGTTGACTTTGCCTTTTACATATTCCATTCATCGTAAGAATTAGTTTTAAGTAGTTGTTCTCAAATAATGAATTTTTAATTGGATCCAGAACGTTAAATCGAACCTAGTTAGATCCTTTTATAGGATAAGTGGATTTTCGCCTATCACTGGAATCCAGGACACGAGTTTCTCCTTATTTCTTGTTGGTTCTACTTAGTTTCGGAAAATTAAATGATTTAACTAGCTTTTGGTTAACTTTTGTAATATATTAAGTATATATATATATATATATATATATATATATATATATATATATATATATATATATATATATATATATATATATATATGTCTTGCTTCCGCTACGCCTAAATTGTCTTCTCATCTGGTTCCCATAAACCTAACTAATTCTACACATCAACTGGAACAATAGAGACAGAGCGCTAAATGCGGGTAAAAAGTCTCATTCCAAGGTTATTTTATAAGCAGAAAAAAGGGTATTTGTGGAGATACATACGGCTTTGGAGTTGCGGTAATTTCTGGAATCATGATGAATATAGTGGTAGTATAGGTAAATATTGAATCAAAACTGTGACAAGTGATTCTGAATTTTCTAAATGTTTCTCCAGAGATTTTATTCAACGTTGATTGGATACAATGTTTCTGGGCCTCTAGGGACTTTTTGGAACCTCTCCAACACTGATGATTATTTACTAATTTTTGAGACTATAATTCAGGTTGCTTTCTCGTTGGCACTATCTTTTAGGTGAATCGACTAGCTGAACTTATCAATATTCGTTCTGAAAATGATATGAGTATATTCACTAGCGGTTGTATAATCAATATGAGTGGATTTCGTAAAGATGATTCAGATGGTGGGTCAAGTAAAGAAAAGGGTATACAAGCCATACGAACAACTGCTGCAGCTTTCGAAGTAAGTTAACAACGTATTTTACTACCTCAAAGACTAATTTACTTTTTTCAACAAATAAATGATTTTTTTATGATCAAAATTCAAATATTTCATACGGTTTTACCCATTGATAAATTTGAATAAAGCAAGAAGTATCGGCGTAGCGTAATAACATGAATACAGTTTACCTAGTGACTGTTATCAAGTACTTACATCCTGAACATAATAGTATTAACCACTAGAAATGAGTGTACACAATTTATATCAATATATTAGAAAAGTTTTCATCAATACAGTTTTTTTTAAACGATAATAAACATTTGATCGAATTCTTGATTGCACCACTATTCCTTTTATTCTATCATACCCATGTTTATTCTGATCATGAATCTCATAATTTCACTTAAGGTATAAGCTGATTCATGTTAACATTGCATACGAGTCATCTCAACACTAACAATCTTATTTTATTTAGCAATCATCCTAAAATCCGTCCAAATCGTTGAATAGTTCTATGTTAACTGATATAAAAGTTATAGGGGAAAGTATTTTTATTAAAAAAAACATGGAGACAAATTAATGAAAATGTTGATTGATAATTTAACTTTGCACAATGATAACAAGAAAATGGATCAGCGAAAATAAGTGAAGTTCAAATAAAACTCAAGCAAGTATGGAGAAAATTAGTTACAAAATTTTAACAAAGCTTTGTTCCGGAACTACACTTTGGAAGATTAAGTCACCAGGGCAAAGTAAGAGTGAAAACATTATCATATTGAATACATAAATCTTGTTTTTAAACATTTTAATAGCTATGGCTTGGGTAAAACTCATCAAGTTCAATGTTGTTTGCTTATTAATAATTTTGTATGATTTTGAAATCGAAGAACAAAGAATATTAGAGCGAACTATTTTACTCAATAGCTTCATCAAGCTCTATAGTCACAAGTCCAAAATTATTATGTTACAATAGACAAGATATTTTAACTAAGTTAGTCTATCGCGTTAAATGTAAATGGTAAATAACGGGAGAGACCCATTATATCATTGAAAAAGAAAACGCAATTCAGCGAAGAAAATTCTCTTTTCGACGATTTCGTTTACTTAAGCTATACAATCGTATTTATAGTTAGCTTTGTTTACTAAAATAGTATTCTATGGTAAGATAGAATGGTGTTAAATAATTAAAAAACTTGAAGTGATATGTTGTCGAGAATTAGAGATCAGATATTGAAAGGAAGTAATGTAATTATCGGCTGGTTAAAAAGTGTTAAAATGAAAATAATTGTCCACTTGATAACTTTTAAGAACAGAATAACTAAAACATCAAATAGGAATAATATATATTTGTAAAATCTCAGCGAATGAATTTGTAGTAAATCCAACGTTTCGCCTGGCAATCTGGTCCAAGCTTTTTCAAGGAATTATAATCAAACATCAAAATTATCGAATATAAATAGGTACATGGTTCTCCGGGTTCATTGTACACTGAATAGGTCATCCAATCAACGTTAACAAAGTTTAAACTAGGTATGTGTATTAGTGTGTAAGAGATGTGTGATGTGAAGTGATGAGTGTTCATATAACATATTGTATAGAAAAACGTAAGAGGTGAGAGGAGAAATTACATTCACACAGTATATTGTCTCTTATCAGTGAATTTATAAGGAAACATACAATTTGTAATATATGATATGAATCATATCTGTCACAGCATGTATGTGTCATTTTTAATGTTCCAGTGAATTGTTTAACAAATTCCGATAAGAATCATCGAATGCAATTGTTGTCATTTAGATAATACGAAATAGATAAAAAAAACGTTAAGGAGTTCAGGTTTTTACTTATTAATGATTAGCTGCCATGGCACTGCTAATTGTATTCCATCCCTCCTATTAATATTGTTTGGATTAGCCCAAATGTATAGGGCTTCAGCTGTTTGCCTTTCCTTGTAAGAATTGAAATCTTTTTGAAGGATTTTTATGTGAACGAAATCAATTGTATGACCCGATTCTATCGAGTGTAATGCTATCGCTGATTTGTTCTCTAGTTTCCTTACATCATCTGAGGATTTAGGAATGTGTTTCAAACATTGTTTGTGTTCCTTCATTAAACATTTGTTCGAATTTCCTCATTTGTAGCCACATCAATGAAATCTTAAATGCTACAAAATACTAACAAAACAAAATTCATACAAATATTTGTCAATATTTAAATAAATTGTTTAACAGAAATTGGTCACCTAGTAAACAAAAGACATTATTTGTGAAAATTATATTTAAAAATTAAATAATTCCAATATTTTGTCCAGAAAACTTGTATAGACATCTTCAGGATAATAATCAAAATCATTATTATCAAAAGAATTTATAATGTTTAACAAGCAAATCTACGCTTAGAACTTATCTAATTTCATATTTGGTTGTTGACTTTAGTATGTAGAATACGTATGATGTCAGTAATATGTGAATAATGTGAAAAATACACAGTGTGAATAAGAATGAATATGTATATGGTTTATGTAACTTACATTACTTTTAGTTGATATTTAGTTGTTTTTTTTTAGTTTATTTAAACACATAAATATTGGTACAAGGGGGCACCAGATACATATGCGCCACACAATATTTTGGTGAATAAATATAAGTAATTTGTTTATTCAAAATTAAAAAAAATAAAAGTACAAATTGAAAATGTTTTTAAAACATGGATTGTATATAAAATACGAATCATTAAATACATAGTTATAATGTTAAAATATTCAAAAAATAATTTTTTTTTGTCGGAAAAATAATTGTATTTAATATAAATCAGAGTGTGTGTATATATAAGTAAGGTGAAAGTACTGTAGTGAACAGAACACGACTGGGGACAAACGAATGTATTTAAGCAAAGATTACAGACTATCTCAATAAATTCTGATTACCAAACAATGAACAGTCAATTTGCAAATTAACAACCAATTGTTTCAATCTTCACTGTTTCTTCTCTTATTCCATTGCTCATGCATTTTCCAGACGTTTGCGTTTCATTTCAGTTCTTTCCTCATCGGTCTTCTGCCAAAATACATTCTATGTCTGACCCACACCATATACTACTTATATGGATATAAGTAGACCACACCACAGTACTTGTTCCTGATCATTTAACAAGATGTTGACTTTATTCAGTTGAATAATATGAGTCTATAAGATGTGAAAAATATGAATGATATGCAAAGTTTACAATGTTAAAAAGAAAAAAAAGTATATGTTTATGTAATTTTATGTTATTATTAGTTAATGTTTAGTAAATAAATGTAGTCCCTATACATTATGATTATGTTTAAGTTGTAAACTGGTGATCTGGCGCGAGACTGGTAGGTTCTGGGTTTGAATCTCGCGAGCGCGGGATCGTGGATGCGCACTGCTGAGGAGTCCCACAATCACCAATTGTCTTCAGTGGGTTAATATCTCACAACAGACGTGGTTTGAACTCCACTGGTCACTGCTTCAACTGTGAAAATACTAAATCTCCACAAAACCCCTACTTCATTAATTGATTGTCAGATGCATAGTAATTTATCTTACATAATATTAACTGATATAAACAGCTGAAACTCAAAATGACTATAGATCTTCAAAAGAAAAGGGAATAAAATCCACCTTTCATTGATAGACGACGGCAAAATGATTCCTAGTAATAGTTGATTATCTACTTTGTAATTAAAGTTTAAGCGTTGCCTCATATTAAATCTTCAAATCAGACTACTTGCAAATAATTTAACAATACTCAAACGAAACATCACTAGCGCTCGATTGATTGTCTGGAATTGTTTATAAGCATAAGGATGGATAACCAGTTATTGATTACAAACCAATTGAATTTCATACCTAAATGAAAGTAAATATTTTAAATCTCGCTCATCAGCATAATTTCCAATGTCATGTTACTTATAGTTCTCGTTTACAAAAGTAAATCAATTTTGACTTTTGGTAAAATATCAATGTCTCCTAAATCTGGAAACAATCATTATCCAGTTTGCTAAAGTTACCATTATACATTAAGCTAGTATAGACATGAAACACGCTCGAAATTCAAACTTGGAATCTTCTGGAAATAAAAAGTAGTTGAATATGAAAGCTCTGCTTGCGAATTCCTGTTTATTATCAATCGTCTAGTGTACTATATGCTTGAACAAAACAACAACGACAAATTTTTCACAATGGATTAGATTCAGTGTAACTTTTTGTTTCTCCGATCAAGCTGCAATGTGGTCGTTAGTCTAGGTGACTTGACATTCAAACAAACTTTTAGAAGTTTTGTAACTACTCAAAACAATCGTTTAAGAATATGAGTATAAACACAGTTGATTATCTATTTAAAGTACCCGGAAAGGAGTTGGTTGATTTACTTACTTATACCAGGAATAGGTTTATATATTCAGTTTTCAATAACATTTTAGTTGTTTGGAGGCTAGCCATACTACCAGGTTGTTGTCCTAACCGAAGTAGTTAGAGCGCGGTCCAAACTTGCAACCTACCAGCTGAATATTGAGTGCTTTAGCAACTAAGCTCCCCATCCAGCCAAAAAGAAATTATGATCAGGATAAGTAACAAAGTGTAGTGGAGTTGAATTCATTGATCTGTAATCATAGTACATAGGAAAAGAAGAAGAGGTTCGATATTTACTAAAATTCACCAAACACTAAGGTTAACTCACTGTTTCTTTGTAGTAAGAAATATTATATTGCACCCTCCAAACTGTTGTTACCTCTGTTCGCTTCAGCAGATCTAAATTACCCAGTCTATTCACTACGTACTTTATCAGTGTATCATGGTAGAGCTATGCAAGCCCACACAGCTTATTCTAGTTTCCGGACAAGCCAATTTATTCACTCTTCTTGAGTCACATTTTGACCTTGTTAATTGTTCGCTTGTCAACCTTGACTCATTTTATTGTAAGCGTGTGTGCATTTACTATCTTACTCATAACATGTCTGTAACTTATTTTCATCTGATTATAAATGTCAATTCACGCTTGGTTAAATCGAGTTGGCTCACGCGCCTTCTCCATCGTGCGAAGCGAACTGAAGGACATAGCACTACAGTCATACGTACGAGCCATCAACTTAATGATTAAAGCAATTGATTTCTAATCACTGCATTACATGTAAATTGATAAAATGATGTATTTGTAATGTTCCGTTTAGTAGGAAATTGAATCTCTAAAATCTTGTAACTTATTGTAAGTTACATCCACAAAAAAAAGAATAAATAATCAAAGCAAATTAGCATGGTTCTGTATGTCACAGAAGAGCAGATCAAAATGTTTAATACAATTTTTAAAAAATTCCGATCACGCCAATGCCATCATTTAGGTCAAGGACAAGACATATGTACATTTTTGTATATCGAAGTGGACGTCAAAAATGTGAAGGTGTAAGAATAGTCTGTGTGTTTATGCTATCGAACTCGAAGTCATCAAATGTGGTTTTTTGAAAAGATGGTTAAAGGTAAAACTACAGTCTATGATATTTTATTTGATTTACCATTCAACGACTAATTGTTTCGTTTTAGTACAGTTTTAAAGGTTTTCTGGGGAAAATTATTAAATCATAAGATATTTATTACACTATTTTGTTTTGTTTTTAAATAATCCACCAAATGCTATATTTTTTGGAATTATCAAGTCAAACCTCGGTAGTGATACACTGCATTGGATGTTCTAAATTTGATTTACCTATTTCTACTCAGGCAAATAGAAAGTATCACTAGGTTTAATAAAATGTATAACTTACAGCTGAGTACATAAACTTTTATCCACTGAGTGCGTTATATATATTTTTATATTCATGAAATTAAAAACACCTTGTTCTTTAGGTTGACACATTATTGGTCATAGAAGATGGATTTTTGGCTTCGTTCCTGCGTGAAGATCTTCCTCCCGAGGTAACTATAGTAAGATTGCCCAAATCGTCAGGTGCTATAACTAGAAGTCCAGATCAGTGGACACGTCAGCGAGATGCTCGAGTCTGCGCCTATTTACATGGCGAAAACCCCTTGAGACGTCTACATCCACATCAAATAACGCTTAAATCTTCTGAGGTTAGTTTTTTTTCTATTGACTTTTCACTAAAATAAGATCGTAGTCAGTTGGGTTTAAGAAATATAAGTGCATGTGTATGTTTTAGTCGTTGAATTAGGAAATTTAACTTTATAATCGGCTCGCCTACCAAACATAAGTTTGTATAGTTATCTTTGAGCCACTTTGATTATAAGGGCTATTGACACTGTCTGCTCAAACTTGCAGTAAGTTGAGCGTGTGGTCTTAACCTGTAAGGCAGTTTCCCTCTCGTTTGATAGGCTCTACAATAAATCTGGTTAGAAAGTTTCAGTTTACATGTCCAAATTTTTCATCGGGTTATCAGTCTTGTGAGTTCTGCCTTAACTCGGAAAACATACTTACCTAATCCTGTTACCTCTGTTTGGGCATAGGCTGCTGACCAATTGTCTCCATATGTTCTTTGACCTACTTTGTAAATATTGGGACTTATTTCCGAAGAAGAGGTTGTTACACCGTATTCATCTGAATTTGTTGCTGTGTGAGATAGAAGAACTAAGTGGTCTGCGAAGTCCAAATCACCCGGTTGCATCCAAGGTATCCACTGTATTCCGTGCTTCGTCTGAGATATGTAGGTCGTGATAATGCAGTCAACAGCTAGCAGAAAGAAAAAAGGCAATGATGGTCCAGTGGTTAAAACGCTTAACCTTCAGGCACTAAATACCGAATCATTAGCCCTCACACTTAGAGTGTGGTTTATATCAAATTATCTATTGAAAGAAAAAAAAGCCAGAGTAACGAACCTTGTTTAACACTGGCCTTCACTTAGAATGCATCTCTAAGCTACTCTCTATGCACAACCTTGCAACTCAGTCGTTATTTGCTCGATACATGATCAATCCTCACGAAAACCAGGTTGGTCTGTTCAGGAGCTCTTCAAAGTGTCGGTCCACCTGTTTCTCTGTTCTTGAATCTCAGTGATTGGTTTTTGTTCTTTGTTCTTGACTGGTCACTCTGGCTTACCATATTTTCCTGCAAGTTTCTTTGTTGTATCATATGGTTTTCCCACACTTTCTCTCACAGACTCTTCTGCTATCGTTGCTAGGTCTTCTACATATTTCCGCTAATCAGCTCTAATGCTTCTCTTCATTCTCTGTGTATTCGACCTGTGCTTTGGCTTTCTTTGCTTTTGTTCGGTTGTTGTTGATTCCTGTCTTCTTGTTTTTCCTTCCTTGAATCTCGCCCAGATTGTCTACAGAGATCCATTCTTAATAGTGCTGTTTTTTGATGCCCAGCACTTTCTAGGATATTGAAGTTATTGCTTCCCTAATCTTTTCCCAGTTGCACTCATTGTGGTTTCCCCTTTCAGTAAATCTTTTAAGACTTGGAACTTGTCACTGGGAGCTATGTTGGATTCACCAAGCTTGTTATCATCTTGAAGAAATACTGTACCGAGCTTTTGTAATCCTGCTTGCTCGATTGTCCAGTTCTTTTTTATTTTCGTTTTAACCTAATCACAACTAGGTGGTGATCTGAAGGTATATCAGCTCCTCTATTTGTTTTTACGTCTTCCATGGACCTTTTGTAGCTATTATTTATGCAGATGTAATCGATCTAATTTTATATAATGTGTTCCGGTGGAAAATATGTAGCTTTGTGTGAGCTTGTGGGAGAAATGCTCCACCTATGACCATGTTGTTAAAAGGACATCGATTCGTCTCTCACCATTTCCGTCCCTTTCTCTCAGTCGATGTCTCCCCATGATGTATTCATGCCCAGTGTTGTCCATCCCAACCTTGGCGTTTAGGTCCCCGACCAGGATGGTCAGGTATTTTCCTGGGCACTTCTCTATGATCGACTGCAGCCTCTTATAGAACTAATCTTTATTGTCTTCGTTGCGATGATTGGTGAGCGCATAGGACTAAATGGCATTCATTATAATCCATTTCTTTGTTTCGAAGGATGCTTTGAAGACCGTAAAACCATGGGTTTTTCATCCTATATGCGCTTTTCGTGTTTATCTGAACAGAAATAGAACGAACACCTCCCCCCTCCGACCACTTCTGTCTATAGGTCTTTCTTTTTCGTGACCAGAATACAGTAACAGCTCTCCTGAAGTAAGTCTTCTATCCAGTAGGTTACACCTATTTCAGACAGAGCCAGGTTGTGTCTTCTCATTTCCGCAACTGTTTGACTGGTCCTCCCGGTCATCCACATTGTCCAGACATTCCATGTACCTATATTCTTGCTCTGGTCGTCGAATAGTGCATTAAGCTCTCGGCTTTCGTCACGAGGCGTCGTGGCTCATCTACATGAGAACCCCCAACTCCCAGGGCAGAGTTTAAAGGGCATTAATAAATCCTTTTGGTTAGTATTTTTATAACGAGGTCTCTACTACGAATTAAAGTTGTTAATTTTATCCTTTTACCTGGGCTTGGGACCGGCAGTAACTAGGTGGAGTTATCTAGAAACCATTATGGAGTCGAATGTTAAAATATTTACAATGGAAATGTCACTATCTAGTTCCTTGATTAAATATAATTAAATGGATGTCATTCATACGCTAAATTAGTTCACTTCAGTCAGTCAGCTACAACGTAGGACCAGGCACATATATGCATCGGTCCAAGTTGCCATACCTCGTTAGCACAACAAGATCAACACCGGATTAATAGTAGTTAATTTAGTGTTGGTAGTAGTATATAAATTATAGGTTGTATATAGGGATATAGTACAGGAAGGAAGAGAGATATGTAGCAATTTTAGTCTCAAGGTTTAAGGGAAGATAAAGAGTGTATACACCTACGCCATTGTGATCGATTCTGAGCCATGTCACACACAGTCTCCAACCATTGGTTACGATAGTCACGCGGACCCCAACCAGGTAGTCTGCATCTGCCAACATGGCTCAGACTAGAAGTTAGTGACTTCAAGCACTGATGCCATGT
Organism: Schistosoma mansoni; assembly: GCF_000237925.1. Lineage (NCBI taxonomy): Eukaryota > Metazoa > Platyhelminthes > Trematoda > Strigeidida > Schistosomatidae > Schistosoma > Schistosoma mansoni. The sequence continues at coordinate 2,191,925 of NW_017385987.1, read as the reverse complement.
TTTGGTTTGGCCGCCCCTAACTCTCTTCCAACCGTCCCCAATACTAGTCATCATAGCGCGTCGTGGTAATCGGTGTTCAGGCATACGTAACACGTGGCCCAACCATCTCAGTCGATGAAGATTCATGACCTCATCAACTGATTTACCATCGTTCCCTAATACCCTGCGTCTAACCTCACTATTACTTACCCGGTGATCCCAGCAGATGCGAGCAATATTTCTAAGGCATCTGTGGTCAAATACTAGTAACCTACGAGTATCTTCTACTCTTAATGGCCATGTTTCACAGCCGTAAAGTAGAACAGAACGAACTGATGCGCAGTATACTCGTCCCTTAATTGATAGACGGATATCTCGTCTACGCCATAGGTGACGTAAGTTGGCAAAAGCCAAACGAGCTTTTTGAATCCGTGCAGAGATTTCGTCAGACACCAACCCATTAGGGCTGATCAGACTTCCAAGATAAGTGAAGTTGTCGACGCGTTCGACTACTTCACTCCCTATCCTTAGTTCGGGTGTTGACGCAGGCCAGTCCTGGAGTAACAATTTACATTTGGATGGGGAGAAACGCATCCCAAACATCCTGGCATTATTACTGAGTTCCAACAGAAGACTCTGCATTTTGCCAGCGTCTTCACCAAACAGGACTATGTCATCTGCGTATTCTAAGTCGCTTAGTGGTCCCCCTGGTAGGAGATCAATTCCTGTAGATTCAGTCGAAGAGAGTGTTATTTGCAGCAACAGGTCTATAATGAAGTTAAACAAAAACGGGGATAGTGGACAACCTTGACGGACACCACTTGAGGTTGTAAAATCATATGACAGTTCGCCATAAGCTCTCACTCGACTGGTAGTGTTCGAGTAAAGAGCCTTCACAAGGTTTATGTACTTCTCAGGTACACCTTTCAATGACAGACACTGACACAGAACCTCTCGGTCTACAGAGTCAAATGCTGCTTTCAAGTCAAGAAAAACTATCATTGTCGGACGCCGATAAGCGTGTCTGTGCTCTAAAACTTGACGAATGGTGAATATGTGGTCGATACAGCCACGACCAGGTCTGAAGCCAGCCTGATTTTCTCGTGTTTGCAGTTCACGAGTCTTAGTTAGGCGCCCGATAATTATTGAGGCTAGTATTTTAGATGCTATGTTAGTCAGACTAATCCCTCTATGGTTATCGCAGGATGATTTGGACCCCTTTTTATATATTGGGACAATCAGTGATTGTGACCAGTCGGATGGGATTACATCCGTCTCCCAGATTTTAGCCAGAATATTAGTCAACCTAATCGCTAAAATTGGACCACCATATTTAAAGACCTCTGGAGCCAATCCATCTGGACCAGCTGCTTTTCCTCGTTTCAGATTACTTATAGCCTTTTGAACTTCAAGTAGGGTCGGGGGGCCTACCTCAATGTTCCATTCAGGTTTTCTGGGAATAGTGGGTAGTTGTGCAGTAGCTGAAGGCCAGCTAAACTGCTCCTTAAAGTGTTCCGCCCATCGTTCTAAACGTTTAGGTTGAGAGCAGATAAGGGTTCCATCTTTTTCGGAGATTGTCTCACTTACACTTGACTTCTTAATTCCGGTTTCTTTTATTAGTCTGAATAGTTGCCTGGTGTTGCCTACAGCCGCTATCTTTTCCATCTCTTTTGCTTTCGTTGCCCACCACTGCTCACGATCGTTCCTTAGACTTTTAGTTAACCTAGATCTAATTTGTTTACGCTCTTCGTCGTGTTCAGAGCCTGATGGGATGAGTTTACGCGAATCCATCAGTGAAATAGACTTAGAGGAAATCCACTGGTTTTTTGGAGCCCTATGGTTTAAATGACTAATAGATGTGACTGCTGTTTCCACAGCTGTTCGTATGTCTTTCCAAGCAGCATCTGGGTCAGTCTCGTTTACAGAACTGCCTAGATGTGAACTCAGTTGTTTCTGGAATTCGCATTTGGCTTTCTCGTCCTCCAGTTCAATCCTAATGGGTCTTCTTAGTGTAATTTTCCTGCGTCCATTGAGGCGCAGACAAATGCGCGCTCGTATTAAAGCGTGATCAGAGTCTAAACAAGTATTCCAATACGAGCGACAATCTTCTATTGAGCCTCTCCAACGATGACTGATGACAATATGGTCTATTTGAGTCCATCGTTGGTTTGGTGAAGGTGGTCGCCATGTTAGACGATGTCTCTCCTTATGTTTAAAATTAGTGCTTGCTAAAAATAAACGATTGTCTGAGCATAGTTGCAACAGACGATCACCATTATCGGTTCGTTGAGCCGGAATACTAAAACACCCACCTAAATGTCTTTCTGTTTGATTTAAGCTGCCTACCTGGGCATTAAAGTCACCCGCTACGACTACTATGTCTGAGCGCTTAGCTTTCTGAAGAAGCTCAGAGAGTTTTCTGTAAAAGTCATCTTTTACTTCATCATGGCTGCAGTCAGTGGGAGCGTAGGCAGAAACGACGAAAAGGCAACGACGTGTGTCCCTATCCTTCCGAGTTCTTACGGAGCCATTTAGCCGGACAGCACACAGGCGACTGTTAACGGGGATCCATTCTAGTAGTGCCTGTTCTGCCCTTGTACTTAGTGCTATGCCTACACCTGCAAGTCCGCGAGAACTAGCCAACGGGTCGCCAGATACACGGAGGGTGTATTTCGTCGGCTGTCCATTTTGGCGAGGTGAGGTCAAGTGAATGACCACACTGGGATCCTGTATGCGTGTTTCGGAGACACAGCATACATCAATGGTACGAGATTCTAGAGTTTTAGCTAAGGAGGCCTGTTGACCTATTTGGCATAGGGTACGTACGTTGAAGGCTCCAATGTGTAGTTTGGAGCGAGGTTTTAGTAGACCTGGGACAGCGTTTCGCGCACTAGAATCGTTGGCCATGGTGACACTTGAGGAGGAAACCGGAACAGGAAGTTTAGTGTTGAAAGTCAAGGTAGAAGGAATAGTAGGAAGTGAAGAGGGAGATTGATTATGAATACAGTGGTCTTGAGTGTTGTTAGAGGTATGAGGGCAGTTATCACTTCCCGGTTGCCCACACCGTGGGCACACTTCACCCCGTAAGCGCTCTCAAAAAGTGTCTGGTTACCCTTGCTTGCTGTCATTTATTTAGAAATTTTCACCATGGGATTACACTTTTTGGAACTAGTAATTCTAATCACCACCACTTGTATTCTCTGAATATTTTACTCTTTATATTTTCAGTATTCAATTTACAAAGTTGGAACTGAGGCTATTCCAGACGCACTTCTCCCACATGGAGCACAAGAAGAAGAAACATGGCGTAATCCCATCCAGGTTTCAGTTAGTCGAGATTTGAAAAATCGTCTGTTGGCAGTTTCTCAAGCTTCAGAACCTTATCAAGTCCCAGAAGCTCCTGTTTATGGATTTGTCGTAGTTGTCAATGTTTCCGAGGACAAGTCCTCGTTCACCATACTCAGCCCAAGTCCACATCCTCCTCCAAATAATCTATTTTTATTAACCAGTATTTGTTACGTCGATCCTGAGTCATTGTAATTTCCTATGTAAAAATTGACCAATGGTCTTGTAAATATATTCCTCTGTTGTACTGTTAAGGCAAACGTTTATTGAATTTTATTAGAAATAAATATCGAAAACCCGACCCATCACAGATGAGAGCCTTGCATACAAATGATATGAATGGGTACATAATACATCAAGCTGTTGAAAAAAACAAGCTCGAATATTTTTAGCGGGGTGAGGGACAAGTAGGTTGGGAAGTCGAACTTAAGTCTTTTGATTGTATATAACTACACTTCACCAGAATGTTCACCTAAAAAGAACTTCGATACAATTTAAGTAGTTAGAAATAAACGGGATGTAGTTTTTACATAAGCTAGACTATGTTTAAACATGTATTAGTTCTACAGTCTTAATACGAATATATCTAATCATCGGAACAAAATATATGCGTTATTATTCACTTAATTATGTCTACAGAAGTTATTTGTATAAAAATCTAAAGAATACATTTTCCTGTGTTATTGCCGATGTTTTCTATGAGACGGGATAGATCAATTGTAATTGTAAGTGCTATATTAGTCTCACTATTGTTGACTGACAATGGGACATTTAAATTAAAATTAGATTCATGAAATAGGTATATCGTTGCAAGTCTAAATATTTAACTTTCATTCATATTTACTTCATTGTTTCTGCGTTTGCGTTGACAAGAGTTATGTACTGGCAGAGATTAAACTCGAAGTTGTTTCATCACTATGCATATATGTAAGATGCTTGTTAAATAAATAAAATTACATAACTTTCAGGTACATGTGACCTTGTTCACCTGGTTGCATAGTGAAAGGCTTTAGGTAATTGAGAAAGACACTAAGTGAAGAATCCCATTCTCTTTGTAACATGTATTACTTCAATGTTCTAATCAGCTTTTTGTTCCTGTTTAAACTCAATGACTCTGAAGTATGCAAGTAGTCTTGTTTTCTAAACACGATTTCTAGCTTTAGATTCCAGTATTATTCAGTAAATTATTGCCTGTGATCTAAGAAGGCTGTTTTTGTTGAAGTCTATCAACTTTCTACGGTCGTGCATTATATGGTAGTACTCCGGTTGATATTCAGTGTTAAATTACGAAAATATTTTACCCAAACTTCATTTATCGTAGTATATCCCATCTTACGTTACTCAAAGTGTTGCGACGTGTGGTGTTCGAAATCTGATACTGATACTCGGTGTGTTACGCCCTAACCCCTCCTCAACTGACTACTTGAGCGAGAAAGTGTATTTGGCTACTGAATGAAATGCACAAATGCTCATTCATATGTGTACCACTCGATCCTTATGAAATCGACTCGTTGACCCAATAAAATACACTTAACCTAAAGGTGACTTCTGATTGCTATCGACTGACCTTTTCATTAGGCTGTTTCTGGTTGGCTCTCCGTATCACCTTTCCCTCATGAAAACTAAATATTGCTTCTAGGGTTTAAGTGAAGGCGTCGAGGGAAATGTCTTCTTGGTGGTTTTCTTTAGGTCTGGTCATCAGTTCTTTCGCTCTCATCCTGATGCTCCAAACCGACTATCAATTAAATGATATAGTTGCAGGTTCGAGCTAAGAGGTTCTTCATCTGAATTCGATCGTCTGTTACAGGTATGGTTCACATGTCACCCATTAGGAAACTGATAATGAATTCTTTTCGCCTTGGGTCTACAGTTTCGTCATCTTTGTGGATGCATGCTATCAAACGAAGTCCGAATCCGCCTTCTGAACATTGACTCAGCAAGGGAGACACGCTTAGGTGAGGCTGGGTTCGGGTTTATTCCTGGTGATATTCTCGGTCGTGCCCTCCCCTTGTGATCATTCTAAAAATCACGAGATTTCTGTCGCCATTTCTGCATCATATGAGGATAGGAAGATAATTCGTTACAAATAAAATTAGATGACTGATCGAGCATTTCTGAGTCTGGATTACTAATAAGATTGAGTCGTTAATCAAACATTTTTAATTCTGTGATCCAATCAAGACTCAATAGATCGAAGGATTCATCAGTAACATAGCATTTGAACAAACCAGGACAAGTCATTTTTCCACAGTAGTTTTTGATTTACAAATTTTATAAGCGTTGTACTTTCGCAACATGAGTCTTTAAAACTATAGGTTTCTGAGAATAACGTCTTGTCTACAGTAATTAAGTTTTTAAGAATATGAAACTGTGTTTCGACTTAACACTTCGTCTCTTACCTTTAGTTTGCTCAGAAACGTAGTTCTAAATAGCCACTGGATAGCCTACTTTCAGATAAAAAGATAATGAATTCCTACGCCATGTCAGTCTGCTTAAGAACAGCAAAGCCGAGCATATGTTTGTAGTTGTTGGATTGTTGATGAGAATAACCCATAGCTCCGTCGTTTGACGGAAGGATAAACAAGGATTCATGAGAACAAAGTCTTACTGACTGCTCCGAGTATGTATCACTAGGTTCTTAAGCAACCGCAAATTTCAGGCCTGTTGGACTTACATCGTTACTTTCACCTAGTAGGTATTTATGAGACATTCGCAGCACATATCGTCGAGTTGGGAGGTGACGATGAACTCGAACGCCATTTCTTCTGATTGTGTAATTTAAGGGAACACGCAGGTCTTTTTTCAGACATCTCACGTATTGAACTTATCTACAAGTGTAACAAGGAAGGAATACTGCACTACCAGTTACTGACACTGCGTGTATTAGTCGAGGCTACGCCTGTAACCTGACTTATAATCAAGAGAACTGCTGATCTAAACGAAATATTTTTAGCGTTCTTAGGTACACAGGTTCTTCCGGTAGGGAGCAGTCTGATGTTTCCTCAGTGACAGCAGCCCTGTCATAAATAAAATATTACAAATATGCACCGTATAAATTTGAAAGTATTGTGTACTACATTGTGCGTTCCATATGTTTCTGCAAAGTGTCTACTAATTGTACACAAGACCACACCATTCAGTCAAGGTTTCGAAGAAAGTGAATGTCCCTAAAACTTACGGAGCATGGATCTCTTGTTCTGGTTATGAATGAATAATCAAAGATAAATTTCTAACTTATACACTACCTCTAGGTTCTTTGAGTGATATATAGACACCAGTTGATTAATAAGATGCGCTTGTATCGAAAATATAAGTGGTGAGTAAATAGATTTTGGAATTTGACAGGATAGGTTGTAGGAAGTAATTCCCTATAGACGCAATCCTAAACTATTCTCCAAACTGTCGAACACAGAGTATTAGCTTAGCCAAAGTCAGAACAAGTAAATTATTTGGCTTGCTGAATTTTATCTGTTTCTAAAACGTAAATTAACACTGATATTAAACAGAAAACAATTAACTCCGTATATTAAGCGACATAAATAACATACCAAACATTAACTAGAGCATACGAAAAATCAGTCAACAAATTTAATATCGTTTATGACAAACCTAAAAATTATGATTGGTGAATAAACAAAACAAAGTCATGCAAGGTCGAAGAGAGTTAATGTGGTAGTGAGTGTTTATGCTGTTATTAGTGAGTTCGTTTATCGATCACATCTTTCAAAGGTTGTGTAATGGTTATTTTACATTTAAGCAGTTTACACAATTAGTGGAAATTACAGATTGGTGAAAACATAAAGTTAATGTGGATGGAATGATATGTAGTTAAGCGCAGATGGTTCAAAAGAAATCATACTAGTAACAACAATATGACGCTATACTTAAATGCTTCTGAAAAAACTTTATGAGTGCTTTCAACTTAGTAAGGATAATATTCGGATGTTAAACCAAATTAACCGTTAAGTATATATCTTGTAACAGATGTGTAAAGCGAGAATATTCTTTTAAGCTGTACAATCGCATATATATAATTCTATTAAACATGGTAACATTGAAGTAGAATAAACAATGGTATTAAAACATTATTTACTTATCAGGGAAATTAAAATTGGGATGACTATTCAATATTATATATTATTAGATACCCTGATAAAAATATTATTTTAATACTTTTGTTTATTCTACCTGACTGTTACCATGTTTAACAGAATTTCGTTATCACTACTACCTAATATTCTTTAAGAAACATTATCATCATTTCCTACAGTTATAAATCCAAATTAGCCTGTAGTGACCTACTTTTCTCGACGAGAACGCGATTGGTATAATGAAAACAATTATTATTATAACCAATTGTACCAGTGATTGTTTTACTGTACTCGTTTTGTTTAACTGTATCAAAATCACTTTTTGTTCCATTGTCCATCTTGTTCGTTCGAACTTTCTTATGCTCTGCCTTTCTGCCTGTACTCTTTGGCACGTCTCGGTATTCTTTCGATACCACGAGATCGCCAATAAATATACTTTATCTCGACCAATTACAGCCTTCTGATTTTTGACCTATCGAAGGAACAAAGTCGTTTTCTGGCGCGTAATCTTATTGTAGTGGTGATCATAGTCAGTCGAGACTCGACGCCATCTACAAGCCACTCAAATGAATAACCAATCTAAAGACAATGTTAGATTGATATTTTACGGAAATATTTATTTAACTCATCACCAACTGACACCAGACTTAGAGCAAAAAAGGTTAGCGACAGGTGTTACATCAGCTACACTTGAGTTCGATTTAGAAATTATAGTTAGGGTTTTCATCACGAACCGATATCAGCTATCATGGAGTGATTCCTTACCACTCTTTTGTTCACAGACTTAAGGAATTCTAAGTTGACATTGAGAGTCAGAGTGGAAGAATGCTGTCTAGCTACACTAACCACCCTTAAATATGGATTGAGTCACATTTAATAATTTAACATATAATCTGCATCAGGAGCAAGTATTTCTTGTAATTTAGCATAAGCACCTTCTTATATTCATTGTTCGGTTCCTTAGTATATAGTTTTATTACTTTCAAAAACCAAACATTGCCAATTTTTATCTAAATCTAACAAGTTATCTCTCACTCCGCTTCCTATTTCGCGTAAAATCCACGAGACGCTATCTCAGTTCTCATTGGTCCCCTCAAGGTCATCAGTATAATGTACTTTTACTGAGTTCTTGTGAAATCACTAATTACTATAACTTACTAAATGACCTTGATCCAGTAACTACATTTGTAATATGCATGGTGAAGATTATTTATAAATTTTGTAAGTAAATCAAACTAATATTTCGGGAAGTCGGAATTATTATTAAATAGTTTGACCTTCATACAAATTTTGTGTACATATTAGCTTGATAATATTGTTATGAATAACATGACTTATAATAATAGTAACGACAGGAAAAAACATTATATGATGTACGGACAATGTTGACTAGTACTATATTCTATCCAATTAATAATAACCTGTATTTCTCATAGTAGTCATAAACGCGCCACTAGGAAAAGGGCCATCTCATTGGTTCAACTACCTAGGATGGAAAACCATCAAATAACCAGATTCTGGGGGTGTAAGAAAATTGAAAATCGTGACCTCCACACACAGCAGCAAATGCAGGTGAAGAGAGTCAGTGTAGCACCAGTAAGTCTCGAGATACACAAGGGTAAAAGCAAGATCCTAAAATACACCACAACGAGAACCATCTAAATAAAATTTGATGGAGAAGCTCTGGAATAAGTGGAAACCTTTACGTAACTAGGCAGCATCATTGATGAACAAGGGGGATCGGATGCAGATGTAAATGCACGAATCGGCAAAGCAAGGGCAGCATTCCTACAATTAAAGAATTTTCGGAACTATCACCCAAGACCAAGATCAGAATTTTCAATAAAAAAAATATAGATAGTTCTGTTGTACAGAGTTGAAACTTGGAAAACTACTAAAACCATCATCAAAAAGGCACAAGTACTTATAAACAACTGTCTACGCAGGACACTCCAAATCCAGTAGATGGCGGCCATCAGTAGGAGACGATAAACAAGCTGCAGATGAGGAGTGAATAGGTAGGAAAAGCTGTAGGTGTGTAGGTCACACTTTACAGAAAACAAAGAAACATACCACAGGACAAGTCCTAGCCTGGGATTTTAAAGGCAGAAGAAATGAGACACATCAGAGAACACAATACGCTGTAGATGGAAGACAAACATCTTGAGAATGAATAGGATTGGGGAACAACTGGAAAAGAGCCCAGTACACAATAGGTTGGAAAATCCTGGTCGTTAGCCTACGTTCCACGAGGGACAACAGACCTTTATATGTTGCTGTGCTCTCGGTAACGGTTGTTCAGTTTCGATAGAGTTGCTCCTCAATTATTTATAAGCTACTAAGGGGAACAACCGTATTTGTTGCTGTTAGTGGGATATAGATTGGATTAAGCATGTTTTATGCATGATGGTGTTGCTGCGCGCTGACTGGTTAATTTTAAACCGATCAGCCCGGGCATATTATTGCAGAAAAATCTATAAGCTTCTTATGCTTATACTATAAATATATGAACGATATTTAAACTATTGATTGCTGATAGCTGTTCACTTATTATTATTATTTTGAATACAATTTCATTCCTGTTCAACGTGTTCTGATTTTGGGGTCTTGTCGAGTGTCATCGTATAAGAATACTAAGCAATAGGAATAGCTGGGTCGTTTATATAGTAAAAATACAAATATAACAGTTGCCGAATCGTATTTCAACAATAAGGTCTATTCTCATTTTGTGTTAAGATAGCTATTCAGTTTTCTTGTGCTCAGATTATGTATTCCCAGAAATAATCGGATTACTGACAACAAAATAGTCGCCAACTTTAGTAGTATTTGTTTGGTTTCTGCTCACATGAGCTATTAAATAAATGATTATATTTAAGATAAACAATTTAGTTCTGCGATCAGATTACAAATAGGGCTAAAAGTAGAAAATAGTGTGATTTGATTGTTTCCATAATTATAACTTCAGGACGAACGAGAACATGGTCAAATGAACCAGAATATTTTTGCCCCAGTAAACGTAATTTTGACTTTTCTTCATGTTCAGAACTTTACGTACTATCCATGACTACATACACATAGAAGCACATCTCACATAAAATCATATGGACTGAAATGAAGTGCGTTGATTTCACCTGATTTTTCTTATTGTACTGAATACTATGCTTTGTTCCTCTGTGTCAAATAAACTTATTATACTTTAATGCGTTTAATTGTTTACTCTCTGAACAAGCAACTTATACTAGGTCTTGAAAGATCAGAAATCTGTTGTTCTTTTTTACTTATTAAGATATCATGAATATATCATTATTTTTACTATTATCAATTTACTTCATTTATTTGAAATTGTCCAGCTGAATCTTATTAATCACCCTTATAAACAGAGGCTAAATTTTGCAATGGCTCATTGATCATATACAACAACCAACGAAGTCTTTTTTTGTTGCTCTGAGACGGACAAGAAGAAACAGGTAAACTGGTTGGAGTACATGTGGTGAGAAGCTGAAGACAACAGATGACGTGGCTCAGTGCACTCTTCAACTTCCTTTAAATATTTAATTCCAGTATCCCTTCATACATACCTTTTCATTGTCGTTTTGAACCACATTCTAACTGTTCAGCTACTCTCAATGTCATTGTTGTTACATTATTTCGATTCCTTTGCTATTAATTTTATTTTGTCGTACTAATATGGCATGATAATTTGGGCCAACGCACATCTGTACTAGGCTTTACGTTGATCGTTACTGAAAGACTGAATTTTGTAATTTGGTCACATTTTTATGTGAAGTCTAACGAAACAACCGAGTTACCCAGACCGGAGCCGTGTAGCTTCCATTCTTGTAACTTCAATGGCTAAAATTCTATTTTTGTACCCACCAAGTAGCTATTCCATAAAGATTAATGAGATCAAAAAATATAGCCTACTTATTGTTTAGTCATACAAGCAGACTGTTACCAAACTGACCAAATTACTCGAAGGTAACGAAGAAAATTTCTTTTTCACCAGCAACATATCTATCCTAATGTAATGTAAATTCTTTACAATAATATGAAAATTCGGTAAAATATGGCATATTTTCCTGGCATCTCATTATAAACGGATCACAAATACAAACAACAGAATTCAATTAAACACGTTCTATTTATTTCTAGAATGGATAGGCGTTTTCGGAGACGGATCTACTGCTTATCACGTAATATTTTATGATGAGTTGATCACTATCAGTTTATTACCTACTTAGTAAGCATCAAGCAAAGACCGACTGAAATAATATAGTTGTGACCATTTCTTAGTATTTCGATTCATATATATTCAGTTGCATTGAAGTCCTAGCTTGATATGATCACATGGTGAAATACTAATCTATAGATTGCAGACCACTTGATAAGAAGTGAATACTGTAGAATCTGAGTCAATAATTTTTGATCGAACTATCGATAACAAATAGCAAAACAATGGCGGGAGGATCAAAAATTCCAATTCATTTACAACTACAAACATGACATTATGAATAAAATATTGGTATTTCTTTACTTCATAGTTGTTTTTTGTCGATGTACCACATATGTTTAGTTATCGGTTACAATTTTTCAAATGTCATTATTGATTAGACTGAATATTTGACCTCACTGTGGACTGACTATTCAGAGTTGAAAATAAGCCGATTGTTCTTTTTTAATATATTTGGATATATTTAATTCTGATGTGACGTATAACAGAAATAGTAACAATCAATTTTCTGACTGAATATTTTTACCTTAAAATTCAGTTTATTAATTTAGTATTTTTTGGATCCTTTAGCCTTAGCTTGACACTTTATTAGTAGTTGTACAAGAAGCTTGTCATGACTTAAGTGCTGTATAAGGGCGGTTATCACTTCCCGGTTGCCCATACAGTGAAAGGGTTCTTCTAGAGGTGCCTGAAAAGGAAGTTAGGTTCGAGGTAGTCTTATTGACCTGAGAGCAGTGCCCAAGGGACAACTGCCTAAGGCTGGTCACACACGACCTTTTTGTGAGTAGTTTTCGTGTTAGTTCCGTACTTGTTGGGACCTTACTGACGTGGGATAGAGCGAGGTGTCCGTTATTGGGGTCGGTCCTTTCTAACCCCACCCTTCCTTGTGGGAAGGCAGCATCGCTGTTATGCTGGTTGTCTGAGAAAGGCCTTACTTCCATAACACCTTTGTACAGTCAGCAGTACGACTTCGCCTTCGAACCTTGGGTTTGTTGCTTTTAGTCTTACCGCTCTTCAAAGGACCTGCCTTTATTTTTTATTTATTTAAACACATAAATATTGGTACAAAAAGCACCAGATAAATATGAGCCTCACAAATCTCATTTGATTTGTGTGAGGGCTGAGATACTGCCCAGGTGCCCAGACTGAAGCAGGTGGTTTTCTTAGGGGGCCACAACCCGAGCCTTTGACCTAAAAGTCTGATCCACAAGGCAGTGGAGCATCGTGAGGAGATGCAGTCCCATGGTAGCCGGTGACCAACAATAAGTTTATACGCCATTCGTTCCATCAGGATCCTGGAGCCGATGTGCACCATTGGTTTGGGATCAGGGTTTTCCAACTCCCCTAGGTCCTAGGTGGACCCTCCATGTCCACCAACCCGGTTAAAGCGCCGGACATTCGCTCTTCGTCCTCTCACTTTCGTAAACAACACCCCCGCCACGAGAAGGCAGCGAGTAGGACTTCCCTGGCAGAGGCTATATATTCGCGTGGCCATGTGAGAGCATTTCGAGAGGAGGAGCGGACTCTCCCCTTCCTCGTCTGTACCAGGGGATTTGGGGGCACGGTAGAACCTCGAGAAGCGATTGTTCCAGCCAGTATAGCTCGATTGGTTCATTATGATAGGCACGCCAGACCACCACATCAAGGTAGCAGCAACGGTCGGGTTGTGATGACTTGAAATTACCAGAATAAAATGTACTGGATCAAATATATCTACACATAATATCTTTGACTTGCTGAAAATATCGTTACTTTGATTTTAATTTTCATTTAATGGCAATTTTTCTTTAAAAGACCTACTGGTATGCTATTACACAAGTACATATGTACATCTGTGTATTAGGAGAATTTTGAGTTGGTGACAGACGAGTAGTGGTGAACGAAGATGAAGTGTAGCTGCAACCAATCTAGTGATATAAATTATGAAATTTATGGGAATTCAGTAGAAGAGAAATAAAATGTAAGAGGATAACAAGCAGTAATTAGTACACCACTTGTTTTACTATTTATGCAGGTATCATTTTACGACTGTTTTCTTAATAGGGTTACTAAATGTGAACTGTTACCACTGTATCCAATTAATAAAAAACCAGATAGTCGAACTAAGACGATAATTTTTAATGGTTAGCATACGATTCTAACCAGTTTATAGAAAATTTTATCCAATCGAAATACCATACATACCATAAGAACAAAAATAACATTACACAGTGACAAGTTTTAGTAATTAAAGTCAAACTCTAAAATAAAGGATGACAACGAATAACTCTAACTGGCTGTGATATATACTTATGCCACTGAACATAAGTTGCTAAATTTACACAACAAATCAAGGTTATGTGGCATTTAGACACGAGTAAAGATATCCAGATAAGAGAAAATAGACGATAAATGGATTATCATTATAAGGTTGTGGAGATTGTTGAGTTTTGATTGAGATCATGAATGGGTAAATGTTAGACTACCAGTGAAAACCTGGAAGCACTGGACGGCCATTTTGTCCCATAGTAAGATAAATGAATTATTTACAGTCAGGGAGCAGAGTTTACGCTGACGTGTTTTGATCATCTTATATTACTATCAACAAACATAATCTGTACATTTTGACTGTTTGACAATAAACCTACCAGTGGAATATACCATTTTATCTAGTCCAGTCAGACTGGTTTTAATACTAACGTCTTGAACAGAATATATACACTATGGTAAAAACATTGAAAAGTAGTCTATAATATATCACGGACAATAAAATTAAATAAAACGTAAAGTACTTATCGAGATAGAACACTTGTAACTACACAAAATTATGCAAAGAATAAAATTCATAAGTGAAATTAGATATGACACGTGTAACACATTACAAATGATACTATAATTAATGTGTTCAAAAAAAAGTTTAAAGTAAATAGAATTAACTTGATGATAGATAAATAGGAAATGCAACGATAAAAAACAATGCAAATAAGAAGCAAATATACGAGTGGAAAATAAACAGTTCTATAATATTGATTGAAAGTATGAATAAGTATGAGAAGAAAGCAAAGTAGTTTAACATCGAACCAATTTCACAAATTTTTCAGTTTTAGTATTCATAAAAATATTATAAAGGGACTTACAACACAAAATAATGTACTTAAAAATTACTCAAGTTAGCTCAAACATTGAATGTTATAGACATACATTAACTGGAATGATATTTATCATTATATATACCTCGTTATTTCGAATTAACAACAGCAAATATAACTAATCTGCTTTATTCTGAGATCTTTCTAGTTCATCCACTGAAGCCATATTCACACAAGCTGCATGAAGCTGAATAAGGCTAATTAACATTTTCAGAAATGCTATTGGTGCTGTTAAACCAATCACTATACTCCATAATCCAAAACCAAATACTGGTCAAACAAAAGAAAAGAAAAAAACACAAATGAGGTGGAAGATTTTTATACCATGTCATATGACTTCTTATAATATTAATTACAATACTTCACTTGACAAATAAAGTTGATAAGTCATAATTATTACGGTTGAAATGAGTGAAAAAGATATTACAACTTTATAAATATAAACGTAAAACGTTGCATGTATATTCATCTCTTCAATTTGTCATATCAGTTATAAAATAAATGTTTCTACACTTGGTATTGCATCGGAGTCCATATCTACTACTCTACAATTTCAAAGTCCAGTCTTAACTCTAAGTTGTGTATCATCAGATTTTTTAATAATGGAAAAAATGAAGATAAACCAAGTATTATGACATAAAGACATAATAAGTCCTGTAGGTTAAAGTACTACATTTGTCTTCATCGAAACAATAGCATTCATATAACAGTTTAAATTTACAAACTCTACTATTTTTGACACCAACTTGAACAAAGGACACAGATCTATTAAGGCTTCAGAACTGCCTTACACTTAGATTGTAAAACACAAAATGTGAGAATAGTTATCGCTTACTAGTTAAATATCTATTGCGTAATGTGTGCTACTGTACATTAAAATAGTACTATCTAAACATTTAAAATCTAGAGATCATTTCCATATAGTATATTTACATCGCTGGTAATCACTTTCAAGAAAACGATGGCCTCATTTAGATATTAAAATTAAAAATGAATGTTAAAATCAAAAAACCTGCTGAATTATTGTGAGGCAAAACTTTTATTACTTAAAGTGAATATCAGATAGAGCAATATGTATCACTTGCTATCAATTTACTTAGGAGAACTTTAACTGTCAGTTATATGTATATTTAATATAATTAACCGATTTGTATTACAGATTGATGTATAACAACCAAATGATTGTCAAAGACAACTGAACTAAGCTTAAACATAACAGTTACCATTCCTAGCTTTTTACAAACCCACTTTTCAAGCGGTAATCATAATAACCATGAATATTTCTGTTAAACAAATTGAAAAACTAGCTTGTAGTTTTCAAAATGGATTATTATTCTGTTCCAGAGAACCCCTAAAGACTTAAAATCAGAAAAAAATTACGTGTTGGTGCATAAATGATGGGCTAGAATTCAAGCTTTATCTCACGAACAAACAAATCATTAACCATATAAAGCTGTATGGTCTTCAGAGTTTTGGCTAACTAATTCGTAGCAAGTTAAACTTACGGTAGAACATGAAAAATAAAATGTGTATACTTGCCTTTTGGTCCGGTATAAAAATGGTATATATAGAGCGTTGTATAGAAAAGTTCATTTCCTGCACACATCAAGAAAAGGATAATCTGTAGATAATGAAGAATAAATTTTGGAAATGATATGACCTACTCTATTTGTATAGTACAATTTGAGAAATCGATTTGCTTTAAGATCTATAAATTTATGACTTGATTTTCCCGATAAAACAGAACTAAACCAGTGATAACGATATGAATTCTCACCTGTGTAAATGTAGCCAATGGCTAGCTATGTCCACAATCATACTGAATTGAAAAAGGAGTATGTATGATGGATAAAAATAAATAAGACAAGCCAACAAACACATTGTTGAGCATCGGTCAACAATCATGTCCAACATAGCACCAAACTTCGTACCTAAATGAAATCACAGAAAGACGTTATTGAAAGAGTCTTACTCTGGTTTAGCGCGCGTGCAGCACAACCATCTACCGCATCCAATAGACACGAAATAATGTACGTAAGGAGAGTTAGTTCACAATTAGTTTTCATAAAATAACATGCTTGAAACAGAAGTACGATTCGTATGTAACCTGCAAAAATCAAATAAAAAACACCATACGTCCTATTATTTAATATTTCGTTGTTTTAACCACAAGCAAATAATACCACTCAAACTTTTCCACACCCAGTTAAATAGTCGTTTAATACACTGAACGTCACCTCGTTATGGAATACCTTAAACCATTTCTAGAATGGTACCAAATATACTTCTAAACAATAGTAAAAGCTCATGATAGTTATGTTGCTCATTTGATATTTTTCCCTCATAAAGAAATAGTGAACGTAAGTAAACTGTAGAATTGTAAAATTTTGATATTTCTGCAAACTTCAAACTATTTGGGCCTTAGCGAAGAATTATTGAAGCTGTATATATATATATATATATTTGTGGCACTGTATCCGACTCGAGTTCGATCGAATGAAAAACTGTCACCGAGATATACTTTCTTGGTCCGAGATCTAACTTCAGGTAGATCGTTCACTGCTTGTCAACGACTTATACATATCTTCAATCACCGTATATAATTATCGACTTAAATCACGTTGGTGAACAGAGGAATCAAATAATTCAAATACGAAAATGACTTTTTGAATATGTATATTTCCTACGATCGTTGTTCGGAAAGCGAAGAAAAACAAAGTGACGCGCAACGGAGAAGGTGAGTGAGCCAACTCAATTTAATTAAGCGTGAATGATATTCATATCCGAACAGAAATAAGTAACACATATAATGAGTAGGCTAAATAAATAGCACATATACGAACATATAAAAAACAGTCAGGATTGATAAGCGAATAATTGACAGGGTAAAAATGTGGCTTGAGAAGAGTGAATAGAGTGGTCTGTCTAGTGGCTAGAATAACCTATATGGACTAGACATAGTACCAACCGCACTACGTTCTCTTAGGTCACGACCATTTGGTTTGCATGAGTAATCTCCTTGCTAGAAGCGTTGGGAAAAATTCAAAGCACTTGTGAACACTTCTGCTTCTTTACTTTATTCATATCTATCTGTTTCCGAAATAAACTTACGGTTCTTATCACAAATCGTATATATCGTTGTAAAGACATACACATATTTACTATGATACGGCCCCAAGAATGAAATATCCCAAGAGATTTCATCATTGAACAGTTCTCTCGCCTTAAGGCTATTCGAGTTATTAGTTTTCGGGAATTTTCGGAAAACCGTTTAAACTACGATTGAGATAAGACTCATAGTTACAATAGTAAATATCTAAAAGCACACAATCAAAATGATCAAGAACTACTTATTATTGAAAATAATTGAAGCTACCTTATTATATTCCTTTTGATATATGTTGCAAGCAAGCATCACACAAATGTTAGCCACTACGATCTTTAAAGTGAAAGTATGAGATGGTGACGACAGGTCCATTAATACCATCCATCTACCTACCTGCCCTGTGTTGAGACTTAAGCAGGTAAAATGAAACCTGGCTGGTTTCTTTGTGGTTATTTTCTAAAAAACCTGTCTAACTTGACATAGGTTAGGGTAACGCTTGAGAACTTCCGTGAAACGTCTCGAAACATTTAGGAGACTATAATCACAATGACGTCCACCTAACGAATTTTCTGGGTTCCTATGTTGTGGTAATAAAACAACAAAGAAAAAAGTACTCCTGATGATTGCAAAGCAAAACGCGCCAAAAATTGAAACCTGCGGGTTGTTGGCCGGAATATGTTTCGCGTGTATTGATGTGCCGAAATATTTCTAGCACATTTCAGTTCGCTCGTGTGGATCCATTATAACAGATTCAGAAATTATTAATTAATTGAGGGACCAAGTGAGAGCTACCGTACTACATTACTAACAAATTGCTAGATGATCGGAATTCAAATCCTAATAACAATCCACGTTTCGACGAAATAACATGTGAACCTTTAGGAGTAAAAGAATAATTTGATGATGAACGACTCGGGCAAAGTTCCGGTAACGAAATTTCTAAGGAAAATCTATAGTGGGACGGCGAGCAGCTTATATTAGAACACGAAATAACTGAGAATTGAAAAACCCACCGGCATTTAGTAAATCAAACGTTAAAAACTACACGACAATTCGTTTTAGCTCTAAAACAAACATCTAGACCACGTCTGCATACAGTGACTACCAACGAGATGAAAAAGTACGCATATAGAATACAGTGAGTTATGATATTAAGACCACGGTCCATTGCCAGCAGGTCGCAGCTAAGGGGTTTAAAACCCTATGGAATTTGAAACGGACATTCATCAAGTTAGATACTACCTTATTCACTGCAGTATACACAAGCTTAATGAGAACTAAGCTTGCGAACTGCGTTCAGGCTGCAACTCCTTGTTTAAAAGGTGACTCGGATATCCTGAAAAAAGTAAAGAGAGCAGATACCCGTGCAATTCCAGAACTCCCGGGTTTACCACACAAGGAGCGGCTTGAAAAGCTTGACTTCTTCACACTATCCTACCGCACATTAAGAAGTGGTCTGATTTTGATATATCGAATACTAAGAAATAATTTTCAGACCTGATATACCTTCCCTTTACTTCCAACGAGATCGGGAAAACTCGGAGGACATAACAAGAGAGTAGAAAAGCCAAGAACGGATAAAATATCAGTGGCATACAGGTTTCACACCGAATCATCAATATTTGGAATCTGATTCCGGAAGCAGCAGTGTTCGAACTTTCAATTGACTCGTTCAAATAGAGACCAGACACTCACAGGAACATACTAAGAAAGAAATAACAAACGCTGTAAGCCTTTTGTTCTTACTACACAAATCTGAAATCTTAATCTGTAGGCAATGAAGAAGATTGGAGAAAATATTACTTCTCGTAGCATTCCAAATAATAAGAAAATAAACACTTGACAAGTAACATAGACAAACTTTTCTTACCAATTACATTTGGGATAAACAGAAACACGCTCATCTTTCCCCAGGTATTTGATGAAATAGTCGTGTCCACTGTCCAGAAATATTATGAACAGAGAAACACGCGAAGGTTTCAACGTCTAGTCAGCGACAGTTCGAATTTCAGCCTGATTTTGCAAGACGTATTTATGAGCGTTAAAAAGGTACTACTGTTGAGCGACAGCAGTCCAACCAGCTGCAAAAGATCCTGAATTGGAGTGAAAAGACAACTGTCAAAGGTTAGAAAGCTACGTATGGATGAAGGAGTAAATAGTATTTTATGCTGTTATTCAAAGTACCTGAAAGCAATTAGGAAAAAAGGGTAACCATACCTTTGAAGCAAAAGATTGAGGACTTAACACCTACAACAGCCAATGACCTTGACTCAAAATCCCGGGAGTATGCAAGAAACTGTATTAGGTATGTACAACAATCAGGCCACTGGATTCATGTTTAACAGTGACTGCGAAACCTCGTTTTTTGTTTTTAATAAAGTTTTCTCATAAATATATCTCATGATCCAATGTTTATGAGAAAAGTCAAATCAGCTATTTTTGTGGTTACTTTGTTATTGAATATTTGAAACATTTTCATTAATAGGGTTCAAACCACTAAATAACAGCAGTTGTTACTGCTGCGTTCAGTGTTTGATGTACTTGCGTCTATCATTATGTGTTGGTGGATCATGAGTAGGGGTTTCTGAGTGAACAAAGAAAGTACAGATATAGCAACTATCATACACCCGATTTCTATTATGGATAATTTCGGTTAATCCATTTTATTAACTTACTTAACAGACATTGTCATTTGGATAGTAACAATGTGCATACTTTTTGTACTGTTATGATCACCCGCCGTCTCGAATATGCGTTATTTCCGCTTTGTTCGCTGATACTTACTCATGTGCTTGTAGGTCTGTACCCTGCATCATTCGATAATAAACTGTATTCGCCGCTTCTCTTTGCCTTCTGACTTCATGTACCGTCAAGATTTGTTTTATAGCGGTTATCGAGGCGGAAGATTAGCGAAGCAGACACACGGGTAATACTGATAATCTCTCTTTCTCTCTCTCTCTCTCTCTCTCTCTCTATATATATATATATATATATATAATATAAAGGTACTACAATCATAGCGATTATCAGTATTACCCATATATCTGTACTTACGTTAGGTAAGTGTTGAAGATTACCTATTGAAATAATTGGGTTGCATCAGTAAAATATCCTAGACACCAGTCATTTCACCTGTCAGCAGCATTTCTCTCTATACTAGAAGACCGATAAGGGGATATTAGATTCTTCATGAAACTTTATTTGGAGCAAGGGTGACACTAACCTGCCCATACTCAAATATTGTCACATTCTGTACTTGCCCGTCATACCTACCAACAGAAATGAGGTTAAATTGTGTTCAAAAAGGGCTCACCACTTTCGTGCCTATAGGTAACCCTCGTGCTATTGATAGAAGAAACCAGAGAAGTAGTGAATAGGTCTTTATTTCGATCTTCGCGCAGTCACAGTGGAGCGTGGGATTATCTGTTCAGACAAACAAAGGCTCTCAACATTCCATATAAGATAGTAGGGAATATAACGCTTACAAAAGGTAAGGAAGTGAATGAATACTTGAACAATACTGTTTTAGCATATGCTTGGTTGTTTGGGGTCAACTCTTAACCAACCAACCTGAGCTGTTATAGACTAAAGAGCCAAAATAGTAAGGTTAGGCTAAGAAAGACATAAAGCGGTGTATCTGTTGTGTACGGTTATATAGATCAATATTGATATAAACAGGACGTTCGTACGTTCGAGGAGTAGCTTGGAAAATTTGCACACTGATTGTTGGATCGCAGAACTATCGACTGGCACGACATTTACCGGTCGTTTTGTAGTCTTGAGATAGTCTCCCTTTTGAACGTTATGGTAGTTTTCAGGATTGTTACACGATTCGTGTGAATCATGAATTGTTTAGGTTGTGATAACCTTCCGATAGGTAGGACAATCAGTGTAATCATCCTTCCATCATTCTAAAATTTCTTAAAGAATATGAGATCACTGGCCCCTCAAAATGCAGTTCGTTATCATATCTTCAGAATCTTGAGCTTTTTGCGAGATGATTACTATTTGGCAATCAGTAACATTTGTTTTTGCCTTTGTACTGTGGAACGGTTAATTTGTAGATTGTCGTTGATTGTGCAACAGTATATAAAGAAAACTCTGGTGTGTTTATCAAGACACTCTGTTTCACATCATACCCTGCAGCAAAAAGATGCACGCTTTTTTTGTTGACAAGTATGCCATTTTATACGAGGTTAGTTGCGTTGTTATGAGTAGCGGACTACATATACTTCTCATAACCTGTCTCGTGAGGAGGATCATGTTTGTGAGGAAGTTATACAAAAAACGGGTAGTGATAAATAATTTCGTGGGATAAACAATTTCTCACGTTCTTGACATCGATGATGACCCCGTTAGGTTCATCGGATTCACCCCATCTGCTAAGCTTGGCACTCAGGTAATCAGCAATAAACAAGCCCATTGAAATCAATCCAACTTATCAACCAATCACGAAAATTATGCAGAAACATAGGAACAAAAATCAAACCAATGGGAGATACAACAAAAACAAAGAAGAAAACGATGACGGATTTAAGGTCAAGAAGAACCAATAAACATCGAGGTGTACAGGACAAGCTGTAAACCACATGCGGAGAACCTGAACACTTCACGTCTACCCGAAGTATGGGCTGATGATGTCGTTCAGAAGGACCATGAAAGCTCCATGACTGAACCATCCAGCTCAGAGAACAAAATTCCATCAAAATTATATCAAATTTACTCGCTAAGATTTTATAAATTTATTCTTCCTATTTAATTTCTATGACCTAGTGTCTTTAAACTCTCTGAACATCAAAATGGTTAATAAATTATTACAACCATTACACGAGAAATCGGTTAAGTATAGATTCAAGGACGTATTTGAGTTTATGTATACAATAAAAACATAAATATAAGTGAGAAAACCACGTTATCACTAGATGTAACATCATTGTTCATTAACATCCCACTGACTAAAACCATAGATTACATATGTGAACAATTGCTAGGAAAAAAATAGAGATACCGTTCCTGATAACAAGTGAAGGAGCTTCCGTAGAAATCCACTACTGGTCGGTTTACCCATTTCCAAAGCTTCACACCTCTTCAATGCAAAATAAATTTGGTTAAATGTCTCAGTCATAGAATCAAACTGTTGTGTCCTGAAGGTGGTGTATATGGCGGAATAGATACACTGAAGAACACATTAGGAAATAACGGCTTTATAGACAATTTCGTCAGAAAATTCTTAGTAGATGGTTTTAAAAGAAGAAGAAACTGTGACCTGGACAGCAAAAAATTTTGTATCTCTGACTGGATTTTGAAGGGACATAGCAGGTGACATCTAAACATGTCGACTTAAAAGATCTGTTGAAATCATCTAGATCAATTCCAGAAGACCGGACTTATTTATCTAGAAGAGGTATATCTAGTCTGTGTTCACCTTGACCCACGACTGGATCATCTGATACCTAAACTTACAACCCACCTCCGAATTCCTTTTGTGTTTATATCTTTCTTCATCTGCACATTCATCTTTCCCAATTTATATGAATTTTTTATCGTAATTACCTTGATAAAATTCCTGTCATTACTTATTATATTCACACAATGATATTATATGACTTTATTCCTGTGCTAAACCAATTAGGTGTCAAACAGTACTAGCAACCTTTAACCAACTCCAAGTCCTTATTTATCTTCTGTATAGTAACTTCGCTTCTTATCCTGTCAGTTCGGTTCAGAACACAAACATCAGAATCCGCTTGGTTTACAAACAAACAAACTAAAAGGCATCGCACTATTAAGTGAAAAACAATGTTTGTACAAGATCAAGCCGAAAGTGGGTGTGAGTTTAGGAGACTGTAACCGATAAACAGTGGTCACTTGTTTAAATGAAAGCTTATGACAAGAGGAATATATATATATTCTAGTTTCTTAATAACCAATCAATAAAAATATATGTGATAATAGTCCATAAATAACTCCTAGCAGTTACCATCCATATTGTTCGTTCGAATTTAATATCAACCCATTTTACTAATTCGTACTGAATCCATATCACTCCATAAATTGCGTAATCTATAACTAATCGTTTGATTTGATTTGTAAATACAATATTACTTTTTCTCATTCGTGTTATCTATGTTTATTCCAACCATCGATCTTACATTTTCATTTTGAATATAAATTTGTCCAAGTTAGCATTACCTACAAGTCAGGCTAAGATCAGCAGTCCCATTTTATTCCACAAACAGTCCTAAAACTCATATGTTATCATTTTAATTGATGTATTTACTTTAAACTCAACCATTCTTTCGTAACATTATTTTAGTTGTATAATTGTATATTCGTGCAATCCAACGGACACCCAACAGACCCTCAACAACTCAAATACGGAATGACCTCCTCTCGTCAGGCTGTTTAAGGTCGTTAAAACGAAACGGCGGGCGACCTTAAAATTCGCTGACTTTTTTTTTACCGTGCCTATAACCTGATAAAAATGTATCAGAAAGAATATTCTTCCTTCACATATCTGTGTCTTAATATAATCGACACTTTTACTTAGTCTCATTCCTAACAAATAAATCAAATGATATATCTCAAGTGCTTGGAAATATTAAGTTCTTGGCTCAGTCTAAACACTGTCTAAACTCTGTCTAAACACATTTCATTCTGACCTGACGAATTATTCCCTTTGAGTTTAGTTTTTACTGTCAGACTTACACCTTTATAAAAGTCTTCCTATCCATTCAGTTAAAAAATGACTTTTTATGACATCATTCTGCCTGTAATTTTTGAAGGTTGAAAAAATTAATCTTTAGGTAAATCTAAGATAACATCACCAGTTACAAATCATTAGTTCAAATACACAAGTTGTTAATCACAATGGTATGGAAAATATTTTGATTGTTTCATTGTAACATCGCATAAATTAAGTTGTTAAGTACGTACAAATTAGGTGGATGTTAGAAGTGTACAAACGAAAACATCACACGACAACACCTTAAGTTTTTTCTAATAACATTTTAACTGAGATATTTATCGAAAAAGTTTTGATGAAAGTGCTCAAATTTTTCTAATTTCATTTCAATCGGTTCCTTCCTAGGTACATTTAAGTGTAATATGATAAGGTAAAATCCCTTTGTTCATTTATGAAGAAAATGAAATAAAATGTCATACAATAGCACAATTCTTTAAATTATATTTCAAAAGAAATTTATCTAGTGTATTTGATTTTCATACTTAAAAGCATTAATCAATAAAAGTTTTGGGAATAGGCTCATGGTTGATGAAATATGAATGAAAGTTATTAAACAAAGGTGAAATGTTTAGATTCTGATGTTTTTCCACTTAACTTTTTTTTTCTCTATGATCAAATGATTAACAAAAGTATATGATTTGCCCTTTCAGTACAGTTAAATTATTTAAAACAAACAATCCATCTTTAAAAATAGGGATTGTCACTATTTCTTTGGCTATTGCTTCTTTTAATTGACTAGAAAATTTATTTAAAGGAAATCCAGAATTGTTTAATATCTATTTCATTTGGTTGCATCATTTGACGAATAATATGTATTTTGAGTTGATAATTTAGTAAGAAAATATTGTTTAACTGGTAATATCCATCCTTTGACTTGTATCTTTGAGAGTTTTACATGGAATATAATAGTAATAATTGTTAGTACGGTGTATAGGTAGACTATCCAGTTCAATTGTTTTGTTAAAAGATGAACTGCTCAAAAAGAAATGAAGAGTGATTTGAAAATAAAAGTAAAATCAAAAATATTGTCAAGATTTTTAAAATATTGAAAATGAATTAAACGTGATTTTATAATTAAGGCAATAAAAACATATATATATATATATATATATATATATATATATATATATATACGGATACACGAAACTGACATACTATTTAGGGAGTGTACAACGCGAAAATTAAACAGTATTTGAACCTGCAGTTCGAGGGTTGGAAACTGTGAGTTCAATTGCTAAGCCAATATTATAACTTGCCGGTTTTGAGGTTGTGTACATTGTTGAACTTCATTGAAATCATGAACCGATCGATGTTAGACCACCATTGAAAACCTGGAAGCACTGGACGGCCGTTTCGTCTTAGTATAGCGCTCCTCATCAGTGCATATTCACGATCCTGCACACTGGGACCGAACAAAGGACCTTTATTCTCGAGCGAACGCATGATCTCTATACCACTGAGCCGGCATCCAACGATATTGATGTCTGACTTTAACGGAACTACGATATTGAGAGACTATTTCTCACTGTCTTCGGTAGATAGCCGCCTCTCACTCAACGCGGTTGAACTCTACTGGTCACAACTTCTCACAAGAACTCCGAGACTTACCTTCCGAAGCTAGTCACTAGTGAGCATACGATAACTTTGAGCTTGAGGTGAGGTCCAACCACGTCGGGTGAGAGGCGGCTACCTACCGAAGACAGTAGGAAATAGTCTCTCAATATCGCGGTTTGGTTAAAGTTAGACAATAACACCGCTGTATGCCGGCTCAGTGGTATAGGGATCAAGCGTTCGTACGAGGATGAAAGTCCTTTGTTCAGTCCTAGTGTGCAGGATCGTGAATATGCACTGATGAGTAGTCGTATACTAGAATAAAACAGTTGTTCAGTGCTTCCAGGTTTTCAATGGTGGTTTAACATCGATCGGTTCATGATTTCAATGTAGTTCAACAATCTACACAACCACAAACTGAAAATGGAAATGAATGATGAATTACACAAGATTAAATGTAAAATGATTACAGGTTCATTCGTGTTTACCGCTTGAATCTTCCTGTTGTTATTTAGGATTGCGATTGATCAATCACATTTGGCCACCATCCCTCCCTGCTTAAAATGCTTGTGACTTAATGGGAACATTAAGGCAGTTCGAACAGAATCATATATAGCAAAAGAGACCGATCAACTGTAGTCCGTGATTTCAATGGAAAGACTTAAATAACCAATATAAATGAATTACAATTGACCCCATCGGACAAGTCAGTGGTAATCTTGACTGAATAACACAGTAGATATATGGCTTAAAGTGAACAGTACAAGGTCCAAGTCCAGAGGTAAGCATCAAATCTAGGATGTAGGAGCATTTAACCCTCGAATCCCATGTAGGACGGGATGAGGATCTTGGATCTTCCTGCTAACCATTATCTAAATCTGCTTAAAATGATTACTAGGACTGAATTGATACACCCGCCATTCACATGAGTTGAGCCCTAAACTGATTCACATAAGATCTAGACGGAAATGCTTCTGCAAAATTTTCAGTGACTTTTTTTTATAATCAATTGATTAATTACAATTAACGAGGTAACGTTTTCAATGAAGGAGTACTACTAAGCAAGCTGTTAAGTAATTGTAGTTTATGCAGGTTACCTAAACAGAACTCATTCGCATATCGTTACACTAATTGCAAATACCTAGATTATGTCATTATAAATCAATATAATAAGGTAAGAGTAGAGGATGATAGTATCGTCTTCATTTCTTTGGCACCTTAATAAAACTTTGTTCAAACTGTTCAATTTAAAGTTAGTTTTATCATGAAAAAAAGAATCATTGAGTTCAATTATACGTGTGTTTGTGAACACGTATTGTTGAGAAGTTATAAACTAGTACAGAACAACGGTCAAGTGTTTCCTGTTTTCTTATGGTTTCACAATGGATGGTAAGAGAGTTGCTAATTTTGATTGTTTCAGTTTTTAATTATTATTTTGGTACTGTTGACTGAATGAAGATTTTTCGTTAACAGTCTTAAAAAAGCCAATATAATTATATTTTGCATAATATTTGTACACAATTTCTTTATATACGCGAGGCGGGTTCGTGGATGCGCACTGTTGAGGAGTTCCATAATAGGACGAAACGGCCGTCCAGCGCTTCCAGGTTTTCCATGGTGGTATGACTTCAATTGACTCATGATTTCAACTATTTAAAAAATACTGAAATCTCCACAAAACCCCTTCTAATTTTAAAAATATTAAATTATCTATATTTAATCAAAACCTATTCAATATTTATAGGTAGTAATGCCAAAAATATACTTATTTACTATACAATATTTTATAGTTGAATTCATGGGTCAATTGAAGCTAGACGACCATAGAAAAGCTAGAAGCACTGGACGGCTGTTTCATCCTAGTATATGACTCCTCAGCAGTGCGCATTCAATTTATTTGTTAGTGTATCATTTTAGCACTCTGACCACAAAATATATGATAAAACTAGATTAACTAGATACCAAAAATTCCTAGTTTGTTTGTTTTCATTTCGTTCAATAGTGAAAAGGGCTTATTCTTATTTCAGCATTTTCGAAAATTCGTAGCGTATAAAATAAGTTTTTTTGCTTAGACAAATTGTCAGTTGTGTTACAAGTCACGTAAAAACTAAGAAATATCAAGTATTGCGTTAAGTTTAATTGATTATTTATTTAACTGATAGCAAATCATATTAGGGACTAGTATTGAGTTTAAGAAAAGACTAGTAGATTAGAATCATTCGTAGCCAGAATCAGTTAAGGGATTTTTTCAAACCGAGCAAAAACAGAAAAATTCGTAGAACAAAATCAATGTAAGTTTTTTTTCAAAATTTTTATCAGTAAAAAACAAGCTGTTTTCAAAAAACAACAAGATGGTAGATAAAATAAAAAAAATTAGTCGGTTAAGTTAAGACTGAATTTAAATACAAGACAGTATTAAATAATCTAATTATTTTACCGATCTACTGATTTTCATCCACCGAGTTAGTTTCATCCTACTTATAGAGATTGATAATTCCATACTTTTTCTATTATTAGTATGATCATTTGTGATTGTCTTTCCCTTAAGTTTTAAGGTGGAATTTTCCTAATCAAAATACATATCGATCTAAACCACGATGTATCAGGTAAGTTGAGATGGTTAAGGAAATTTTTAGCCTAGGCGGTTGATTTTGGTTAAGTTTCATTCTCTTAGCAGGATGATTTAGTTATGAAAGCAAAAGTTCAAGAATAATCATTCAAGATCAAGTTAGACAGGACTAGCTATCAGTTTGTGCTGATGATATTGTTCAGAAGGACAGTGAAAGCTTCATGACGAAAATCCATCAAAATAATTTACAAGAATGTTAAGTATTTCTTAATAGTTTTTCATATGATAAAAAAATACAGGAAATACATTCTAAATAAACCAACCACTTAACTGATTATACGCTTTGTTTGAGTGTACTAAATTACTAAACGAAGAAGCAAATACATTGTAAAAACTGTTGTTTACTTGAAAAGCAGAAAAAAATAATGTTGCCTGAGTTGACGTCGATCAGAAACAAAAGCCATCCATAAATCAAAACGATTTCCATAAAGATTATATTGGTTTTACGATTGAGTGCTCACTGGAGACTCGGTTCAAGGAAAAATTTCAACGCTCTAGTTAAGATTTGTGACTGATGGAGTTTAACCATGTCGGGATCGAGACAGTCACTATCAGTTGATCGTCGAGAGGTAGCTTAAGTTGATTCAAGTTAAGAATTTTAGCCTTAAGAAAACAAACTATTAGTCTGGAGACCACGAGATTTCACAAGACATGCTTTTTTCTGGGTTAAATTTATAGTTAGCCTTTGGTGTGTATAACTGAGAAATCTGTAACTGGGATAAAATATAGATGCATTGTCTGCTATTTTCAAATGGTGACATAAATGGTCTCAGTCTGTGTTGAAAACCATTTACAAAAAACAACATTAAATAAGAAAGATTGGTCAGCTATCAATCTTCAATACCTGGGTCCCCATTAGTCGAAAGCGGGACTTAATTGCATCACTCGCTAAGCGAATACAAAGAATTAATAGTCTCGAGGTCATGAACAACGAACTGAGCATCCTTAAGAAAATATTAATCGAAAACGGTATTCTTCATATTTAGTAACAAGAATTTAAAACCCAAACCTCTCCAAGGACAATTAACCTCAGTTGAAAAGAAAATACTTTACATGAACATCAACTTCAAAGGTGATGGAGTTGCAGGCGTCCTAAAGAGAATAACTTACGATTCTCTAAAAAGAACATTCTTCTCAGCAACTTTACGAATAATGTTCTCCAGCCGATCAATGATCATCAATAATCTTAGGGACAAATTATCTCATTTAATCAACTGGATGTGCATTTATCAATCTACCTGTTCATGCAGAGCCAAGTACTTAGGCCGTTTGATGCGTACTTTTTCCAAAAGAATTCATAAAAATTACCCAGTTTGGTTAAAAAGAGACAGGAACTGCTCAATAAGTAGCTCAATAATCTAACACCTTGTGAATACAAGTCACTCAACCATAGGAGACTCTGCGTTCAAAGTCATAGAAGGCTTCGAAAGGCAGTTATATCGCATCTTCTGAACGTCGCCGAAGCAAAGGCTATACACCTAGGAAAACCAGAATGACATGTTCAAAAAGAGATTAGTACAACTTCTTCTTCTATCTCGATCTTAATCTCTCATAATTTTCTTTCTTATTCCCTTATAGCCATCTTCTTCCCCTTCTATATTCTTTCTAGACCTTTTATTTATGTTTCTATGGTCCTCCTGATTACATTTCATCTCAATTTCAACATTTCGTCTTATCGTGTTGAGCCATCCTTTCTTAATTATAACTTCCCTATCTATCTTCATGACGAATATTCAAGCACCTAACGACGAAACTATTATTAGTTTCCCTGATTAAAAGAAATAACATTTTAATACCTTTGTTTATTCTACCTCACTGTTATTATGTCTAGCAGAATTCTGTTATCACTATTATTTTAATTATCAACATGAAAAATAAGTATATATTTGCGATTTTACAGTTTTGAAAATGAGTTCACCAAATAAAGAACTCTTTGCTATGCCAATCTTTCTTATTTGATGTTTCAAAGGGTATATTCCATCTACTTAAAAACACTAAAATCAAATTCGTGTGATTTACCTGCCACAAAAGTTACTGAATAAGCAGACGATAACAATTGCGATACATGGATTCCATTCATTTTTATCATCGAAAGAGAATAAAGCATACCGGAAGCTATGACTAAAAAAATAGAAAAATAAGACAAGGAAGTGTAAGTTAAGGGAGGAAGGAAACTTGCCATTGAGAAAATAAAGTCGACTTATTTACGTGAAAAGATTGCATAGTCTCGAAAAATTGGTTTTTGTAAAAATCGTCGACGAATCGATTATGTGTTCAATGTTTATCAACATTTCAAAACCTTAGAAAAAGGTTATTGGATGCTAAAACGTTTGTATTGAGCTAGATGAAATCAAACATCCAGTGCATTTAACATTTTCTCAATAAGCCCATTTTTTTCAGTCTAAGATTCAGTCTATGTTCAATACTAAAATCACTAAGTGGTTTTAGAAGTTGGATATTAATAGTAATCACGAAAGATGGAGGTTAAAATAGACATCCAGAGATAAAATGACTGTTGAGGAATAAGGTGTACCCCTTCGTTTCAGTAAACATCCCCTAAATAGTCTTTTTTACACATATTGTTACTATTGCATCAAGTGCGTTGTTTCTGAATGCCAGTCTCAAAAACGATAACCACTTCGAAACCTTTATTATCTTTGGTCCATGGTACAATACATTCAAACCATATTAAAGCTAGTATTGAAATATTTGAGAAACCTGACTTGTGTTTGCTGGGCACCATGGCTCAAGAAAACAGATTTAATTGACCACTAGGAATCTATAACCAGCATAGGTAGATCATGCGACTTTTATAGATTTTCCTTGCATCGATATTTATTCAGATTTGACCTAAGTTTAATTAAACATAATTTGCATTGATTACCTGAGTGACTTACCATATAAATCCAGTTTAATAAATGTCTTAAAGTCAAAAATATACATGAGAAAACAATGATTATGGAATCAGATACTTAACTTCCTATTGGAAAAGTGTCAATTGAAACGAAATATTTTTTGAGTTGGTTTGTATTCTAAATGTCCCAACAGGAGTGCATAGTCGTAATTGAGCCGCAAACATTCAATTTCTACTTATCGAGTCGCGAGATCTATTTATCTGCATAGTGTCATGATGAAGAACTATTTGAAAAGAAATACTTCTTTATAAATTATTGCTTCATAAGCTGAATGATAAGACGTTTCAATATGCCTGGAATATAATCTGTTCCAAAAAATGTTTTCACTAGATTGAGTATCGCTGAAGAAGTGCATTGTAAAACTCACAACTGCGATTCTACAAAGCGTAATTTTCACTTGTTTAAGGCTCATGACTAATGCCATTAAGAAGGACATAGTCAAAAAGCACGTATATGAAAAGAACACATGAATTATGATTATAACTAAAATTTTCTAATCTGGGAGATAAAACCATCTTTTGACCAATTTGTACAGAGAATTTTTAATGTATTCATAATTTAAATAAGTTATAAGTTAATGTTTAATAAGCAACACTAATTGCCACACTACAATAATAAAAGAAAACCAGCTGGTTTTAATATAACTTACCTAAATGTAAACATCCAAGATGCATGTAAATGTATTGTATATTAAATGCTCTTGGAATATTACAAGATTCAGTTGATATTGGATTATCATAGTTATCTGAGATTGGAAATAAACTTTGAAGGAACCAATCACTATGAGGTATCGGAAATCCTACAAGCTACAAAATTTGAGAAAATTTTTATAAAATGATGAATTAGGTTTTTAGAATTAAGTGTACCATCATATAACATCATGATTTAATAGATGAAAATTCCATGTCATTTCATATACTTACTTGTTTCAGAATGTTCATTACATAAATAATAGAATATTGAAAGTAATTTTTCATCAGCTCTCATCTACTGGAAAATTATGTGAAACCAAAGAGAGCTAGAAGATTATTTCATACTAGTTTGGGAGTATCTGAAATAGTTAGACCATGTTTTGTAAAGGAAACGTTACGTCTTGAGAATAGTGCTATATCAGTTATTGACTGACTTTATGTTGAATTGTCAACAGGTATAAATTTAGTTGATTTCTTATATGGTGATACAATAAATGGTTTACTACTTTACTCCCTACTTGGTTGATTCCAGAGTTCGTGGGTTTCCCTTATCATTAATATAAATAGACTAGGCTAAATCCACTTAATCAGGCTGTGATTTATCGATAGTCAGATTTTAGTGGCCCTATAACTGACTCTAATGAGACTGGACTAATAATTGTTATTGAATAATTGCTGTAGAAATATACATCCGAGCTACCGTCGTATATAATCATCAACTTAAATCACGTTAGTAAATAGCGGAATTAAATAATTCAAATACGAGAATGGATTTTTGAATATGTATATTTCCTACAATCGTTGTTCAGGTAGCGAAGAAGGTGAGTGAGCCAACTCCATTCAGCCAAGCGTGAATTTATATTTACAGTCGAACAAAAATAAGTAACAGAAATAATGATTAGGCTAAATAAATAGCACATATACGATCATATAAAAAAACAGTCAGGATTAATAAGCGAATAATTGACGGGGTAAAAATGTGGCTTGAGAAGAATGAATAAATTGGTCTGTCCAGTGGCTCGAATAACCTATCTGAGCTTGAAATAGTACCAGCCCCCACAAGATAAAGTTTAACAAACGTTTCTTTAACTATTATTATTATTATTATCATAATTATTTTCCATATCATTGTTGATTTATTTTTCTTCACTATCTTTTCATATACATTCTTCAATATCAAACTAACAATTTTTGCTACGCATTTTGTTAAAGTTTAATAATTGTTATTTTGATGTCGACTTTTTTCCAACTATCGGCCTGATTCCAATCTTAAAGACTGATTCAAACTTTAAGTAAATCCAACGTTTCACTCGGCAATCTGGTCAAAGCTTTTTCAAGGAAATACAATCAAGTATCAGAATGATGGGATAGAAATAAGTACATGATTCTTTGAGTAACTGTACACTAAACACATCATCCGATCATGTTAACAATGTCGATAGTAAGAAATTGCTATGGTGAGTATCAGACATTTGGCGTAAAGGAATGTGATCTCATGATCTCAACTCTGTAAAGGAATGTGTTATGATAACAGTTGTATGTATGTATAAGTGGATCAGAGGTGAGAGAAAATTTAATTGACTATTTCGCTAGTGATAGATGAATTTTTCTATGAAAACAGACGATTTTATAGATGATATGAGTCAAGTGTGTCAATCTCGTGTAAAATGAAAATAAATAAACAGAAATAAAACCGAATTCATCCATTGGTGTTTAGGACTGAAGTAATCATACTTATTGATAATGTGTGCATCCTATATGGATTGTCTCAATATTGCCTTCAGTCACAAGCATTATAAGTAGAGATGGATGAATGCTAGTAGTGGAATCCAAGATGTGCGTTTCGTCCTATTTGGAACTCGTTAGATGGATGTACCCGCATCCCAGAGATGATGTCCATTCTGGGACTTGGACCCAGTACCGTTTGCTTCATATGCTATTGGATTATACACTTAAAATAAATGTTTGTGGTATTGTGTTGATCAAGTTAATTGTTCATCGTATATTTATATTAACCAACTTATTAGAACAGTTGACAGTAATCGTTGTTCTTCAGATGATAAGTGATAGTTTAAGTGGAGTGAAATGTGATTAGGAATTCAGGTCTACTTATTAACCATTAGTTGTTATAGGAAAGCTAGTTGTATCCCATCTTTCCTATTGATACTGCTTTGATTTGCCCATATCTGTAGGGCTTCAGCTGTTAGTCATTATTTGTAAGAACTAAATCCTTT
The DNA here is from genome assembly GCF_000237925.1 of Schistosoma mansoni. Taxonomy (NCBI): domain Eukaryota; kingdom Metazoa; phylum Platyhelminthes; class Trematoda; order Strigeidida; family Schistosomatidae; genus Schistosoma; species Schistosoma mansoni. Next base: position 2,157,279 of record NW_017385987.1, on the reverse strand, counting down.
ATAGGGGATTCTTGTGACACTGAAATCAATTGTATGACCATACTCTATTGATTGTAATGTGATTTCTGACCAGTTTTCTAGTTTTTTTAAGGTTATATGACGACGGAATATGCTTCAAACAAAGTTTATATTCCCTCAACCTCATATTCAATTATCGTAATGCCTCACTTTCATATAATACAGGATCAAAATCACTACATTTTATCTCATATGAGCAAACTTTTGTTCCCCCTTTCGTGCTTAATCTCTGATTTTTACCAGTTTAGAGATTAAAGTACTGATTGTTTGAAAGAATTCTCTTATATTTTGATCATTTAGGGCCCTTCGGATCTCTTTCGAAGTTCTTTTACGATGTTGGATCTACGATATGAGATTTCACAAATATAATTTTTCCTCCTTAATGTTTTACATTAACTTGGCGCACAACTACTGTGAAACTATTCGTTCAAGTAAACATGAAAACTTTAATAAATATTTTTAAACTGTTATTATTCTTATCACTACCAATTTAACTATCATCACACAATCAAGCAGTACTTTTACTTATTATGAGTAGTCATGCGATCTATTTTATTGTCATGATTTACTCATAAAATGTCTTGATTGTTCTAATATTTTCCGCATACTTATACATATTATTTTGTTTATTAAAGTAAAATTTCATGCACTTAGCTCCTTTTATGAATTTAAATAAAGCCAGAACAAATATCGATGCACAATAATATGAATTCATTATATTTCGTGGTTTCTCGTCATCTGCTTACAACAAAATATGTATTAGAATTTTAGCATTGTGATAATAAGTAGTGTGAAACAATTGACATACGTGAATGCAAAGGACCAGTGGTGTAATAATTGAGTGGAATTCAGAGACAGATAAGATAAATTGTGTGATAATTCTAGAGGTAATAAAAGATTCATGGAATTGAAAACAAATAGGATGAATTACGTAATGGTTGAATAGAATTTGGAGAGTTCACATTATTTAAAAGAAACAAGTGAGCGGAAATGTGTGAGTGAGAGAGTGGTTTAAGAATTGGGTAATGGAAGAGGAATATAATACAAAACCAAATATTAACCAACATAAAACTAATGATCAAGAAAAACAAAAAAATACAACCAAAAAACACACAAAATAATTTAATTCCCAGGGTAGTAATAAGTTTATTAATGTCTTTTTTTGAACACATAGATCCAATTCAAGCTTTTTTATCGCAATCGCTTAAGCAAAACGGAGAGCAGCCGTACTTCTTTGTCTGCTAATAATTTTGAAAGCATGAGAAATTTCAATGGTATGCCTGGTGTCAAGTAAATGCCGAGCCCTGGTCCCTTGCAGCCCCAGTTTCTTTGGAACATGCTCAGAAATGCGAACATGTACTCTTCTCTTGGTTCTTCCAATGCATGTGCTTTGGCACGTACATGTAAATTGGTAAATGCATTCACGTATATCAATTGTTTCACACTACTTATTATCTCAATGTTAAAATCCTAATGCATATTTTGTTGTAAGCAGATGACGAGAAACCACGAAATATAATGAATTCATATTATTCTGCATCAATATTGTTCTGGCTTTATTTATATTAGAGTAAAATTTGATGCAGTTCTAATGAAAAACAGCATTGTTTGCTTATATGAACTAATCCAATATATAAGTGTAAATTCATGTTAATGAAATCATTTTTGTCTATCATAAGTTATTAAAAAGTAGCTTCATTATACAAGATGCATTCATAAATGCATAGATACAATTCAGAAAAATGTTCCTGTTTTAAGCGTTGTTTGTATGTTTGAATAACTAATTTTTGGATTGCATCTGTTGTTGTTACTCACTTTTTATAATTACATATTTCATCTAGTATTTTGTCGAACTGTTGTCTAAACAAGGTTACTTAGAATTTCAAAAATAGCTAACCTTCTATCCGATAAAACTCTACTAGATATCGTTCCCGATAAATCGGTTACAGCTTCGTTTTTGTTGTTCAAATGAAAATCTGATATTACATTCAAAGTCTTGTTGCTTACTTAATGTACTGTACTGAACTAGTAACCAAAAGATCAATGCATCAATCCTTCTGTGACAGAGGCTCACTTTTGTATATGTAACAATTATTTTTCTTTTTGAATCACGAACCTCCTAATAAGTTATCTTCGTTTTTTCTATAAAAATAACTTTTAAAAACGAATAGCATTGAACCTGTTCATTTATCATATTCTCATTTCGCTTCATAGTTACCTTTAATTTATACAGCAATTCTTTGAACTGTATTTAGTGCTGAATTTCTAGATATATTTCTGACAGGCGACTCAATTCATATGACGTTTCCTTTATTTTTCTGTCTATGAAGTGTGTAGGGAAAAATATTTAAATTCGATACATATACATATATATATATATATAATACGCGCGGAAATGTTTTTCTATTTCCTGTATAGTTCTTGTATCTGTATAATATATCATATGCATACTTGTATAAACGGACTTTGGTAAATACATTTAGCATGGGAATTGATTTATTCATAGATGAAAGTGATTTACATGGGATATTCTCGTTGTATTTACGACTAAATAAATATAACTACTTAAGTATTTTTAGAGTTAAAATAATACTTTTATTAGAGATTACGAAATAGACTGACTAAAATTACTTTCCAGTTATTGACTCATAATGTTAACTGAGATTTATTCATTTCATACTAAATACAGACAGATTTTAACTACGCAACCCCTAAAAACCAGGAAGCTATGAGGCATATTGGTTCTCGATTCTATCTCATCTAGGGTCACAAGCTAGAAGGAAATATTAATTCATTGATTCCTGTTCTTTAGTGGTTGTCTAGCCAAAGTTGATTCACCAAATTCAATTTCCGTTATATTTCTCAAGTAAATATTTTATTATAGTAATAGTAATTTTTAAAAAAAAATGAGCATGATAGTTTACCCACTAAGATGGGACTTTAGGAGTATAAGCACAAATCCTCTCTTTCTTATTCTTTTAGGTCAACCTAAGACAACATTCAGTTCAATCAAGTAACTTTTCAAACTGAGTTTGTGCTCAATTTGAGTACACTTATATAGATTTTACATGCTTAATGTATAGACAAATCATAAATGATGGTGATCGGAGGTGGTCAACAGGAAACCCTGGACCCGGGTTTCGTGCTACTTGGCACTCGTCAGCAAGGTGTACCTGTAATCTTGAGGGAACTGGTGCTCCCTGACGGATTCGATCCCGCGTCACACAGCTTCATAGTCAAAGACGTTACCACTGAGTTATTCATGCCGTGACCGACATCCTGAAGGACTGAGATGTAATCAGAATTGATTGATCACTGGGTGGTGATCAACGTCATGCGTGTCAAGTCCGTCTTAGTGCTGATCAAATGCTGTCGATCAAGTTGCAATGAGGCCACTAGTCTAGGTGGCTCGACACTGCGTGAACTATGTTGAGATAAGATGGTGGTTGGAGGTGGTCAACAGGAAACCCTGGACACGGGTTTCTTGCTACTTGGCACTAAGACGGACTTGACACGCATGACATTGATCGCCATTCAGTGATCCATCAATTGCGGAAACAAATCATATGTTTGTTAGAATAACAGTCATTTATGACTAGAAAATAAGTTTACTTATTATACTAGTTAAATAAATAGTTATGAACCAATTTATAAAGAAAAGATGGATAGTAGCTAGCAGTGGGATCCAGTTTGACGCGCGTTTCGTCCTATTTGGGACTCGCCAGCTGGATGTAACTGCATCTCAGAGTTGATGTTCACTTCCGGACTCGAACCCAGTACCTTTCGCTTCAAACGTCATCGCGTTATCCACTCAGCTACTGGGTCCTGATAGTCATTTGCTTGTTCAATGGGGTGAAGTTTAAATTCACTTAGTATTATTTGTTTGTATCTTCCCATTGATGTTTAGGACTGAGACTGGTCAGTCTCTTATAAAGAGTTAAAAACACTTTATCATTTGGGTAGGTTAAAGGATCAAGAGTATAACTAGTCAAAAGTGTACAACAAAATACATTTAATATGAATGATGATCAATAACTGTGGGATTGAAGCAGTTCCTAATAAAATAATAGAATTAATATTAAAAAAACTTTAATTTTATAATAAATATCATCATTTCGTGTCTTCAAAATCTATTCAATGTTCAATTTTTTTCAAACTTATCATTGTAAAACATTGATAATAATACTTACTAGTGAGAATTATTTGTGGAAATCTTATGAAAGAAAACAAACTATTATGAAATAAAGTTTATGGAAACAATAGGCATCTTATAAATAGCTTATGTACACATAATTTCAGAGGACTTTGATAATGAAAGTTAGAGTAAACTAGACATAAACCTTTAGGAATGTCTTTTTAGATCTGAAAGATAATAATCAACGAGAAATTTATATTATTTACACATCTTAGAATAGAGAATATGAAAAATTTAACTTATCCGCTGCTAAATCAAGATGATAGAAATTTTCAAGTGTAACAAGAGATAGGTCTTGATGAATGACCATATGTTTAGCTCCACAGGAGCATATAGTGACCTATCTATCATCAAAGAGTTATTAACAGGAAATGAGTTAAAATTCTTATTATATAAAAGATTTCATAAACTCATTATCTCTAGTGATTTGTAAATATCTCGCCAACATTATTAGTGATGACGTTTACGGTCATAAATAATATTTCTCATAGAAACTCATATGGTGTGTGAAGATTTTTTATGTTATACATGTTTAAAAATAAAAAGTAGTGGCAAACCCTATCTTTTAGAGCCTGATTTTAAAGGGTTTAGTTCATTTACTAGAGTCTGGTTAAGAGTTTTGCTGTATAAAGGGTTGAATAAAGCTGGAAAATATGGATCAATTTTATTTAGCTATGTACCCAGAAGATACTCTACCAATTTTAAATTAACAATGGTTTGAGCGTTTCGTAGCTTTATGGTTTTTCACTGCATTCTTGACGGTACGTGATTTCTGGCTACCTCTGATAAACATGTCCTTATCGAAATCACCCTTCTAAATTTCAAATATCAATTACACTGTCCAGTGTTTAATACTTTTCTACAATTCTTTAGGGTAGTTTGCTGTATACAACGCTCCATAAAAATATTGTCTGACAACCATTTGTACGTTTTAATATTAAGTTCAGTGTTACATTTGAATCTATGAATAGCTGAGTTTCACTAGTATTCAAAGAGCAGTTTTAGGCAACTACAGTATGAGATATCAAGGAATAAGAGGCAAACATTTGAGAATTACTAGTGTACATTTAATCTTCATTTTAAAATATCAGCACTTACATTCTATCTTTATTAAATTTTGTTATAGATTATATGACTGCCCCCAAATGCCCTGGTACGGCCGAGAGTGGGGAGAGTCTGTTCTCCCTCTCCAAATGCTCTCACATGGCCACACGTATATAGCCTCTTCCAGGCAAGTCCTACTCACTGCTTTCTCGTGGTATTACTGTTGTTTACGAAATTCAGAGGACCAAAAGCGAATGTCCGGTGCCTTAACCGGGTTGGTGGACACGAAAAGTACACCTATGAGAGTTGGAAAACCCTGATTCTAAATCAATCGTGCACATGGATTCCAGTATCCTGAGGGAACAAATAGCGTATGAATCAATCGTTGGTCACCGACTACCATGTTACTGCATCTTCTCACGATGCTCCACTGTCTTGTGGATCAGATCTTTAGTTAAAGGCTGAGGGTGTGGCCCCCTAAGAAAACCACCTGTTTCGGTTTGGGCACGCGGGTAGTATCACAGCCCTCACACAAATCAAAGGAGATTTGTGTGGTGCATATATATCTGGTTCCCTTTTGTAACAATATTTATGTATTCAAATAAATAAATAATATGATTAATTTACACTACGTTTGTAAACTAAAAATTATGGAAACACTAATATGTGTACATGGCGAAATCCATAATATCATATAGTCTAAATATAAATTATTCACCTTAAATGACTTTTTGAAATTCATTAATTGGCGTTCAAAATGAATAAACATCAAGATAACACTTTTTTTTTACTTTAATATGTGCAAAATCCAACTAAACAGATAAATCGTATATATGTACCATTCATTTAACTTTATATTATAGATCTCTAATTTGTTAAATTTGACATTTTGCATTATTGTACAAAAATAACATTTATGCATGTAGATTAAATTGAACATTCTACCCTCGGTTATATTTTATAATTTATTATTCATTATCATCTCCCTCTCTCTCTATTTATATAGATAGTTTTCAATAGCATTGTTTTAATACATTTCCACTCTTTTAATAAACGTTTTTCAAAGTGTATAATAAAATAATTTCCAATATATATGACGTTAAAGACGACCTACTATGGAATGCTACATTATTCCTATGTACATAAATGTTATTTATGTAATGAAACATATGAAATTTAATAAATCAGAACTGAACAATGTGAGATTCAGAGTATAGCCGATTGAAAAATTATCATTTGAAATGACAATAAATCTTTCGGTGTAATCCAGTAAAAATTTGAAACTAGTTCCTTAATAAAGATTTATTTCTTACTTTGTACCTAATAACCTATTTAAAACAAATTTTGAAGAAAAATAAGATTAATAACAACTTCATTGAAGTGTAAATAGTTTGTTCTGAAGAAATATTTTCTTTGTAACGTTTGTAATTGATCTTAGCACTGTTAACAAAGATATATTTTCTCACTATATGTGTATTGATTGATCATCTAGTCATTGGTTAGTTCAAATTCCTTAGTATACCACAAATGTAAAGCAAACACTTTTTTTCTGTGAAAATGTTGCCAATATTTTTCATCTTCAATCAGTGATGAAAATTAAAGTGTAAATTATTGAATTTACTAGTATTCATATTTAATCATAAACTACCAACGAAACAGCTATAACTACACGCATATAATGACTTACCAGCAATCCAAAGAATAATATCAATGAAGCCATTAAATAATTCCAACAGTGTATACACGGAATATCCTGAATATCTAGTTTTACTTCATTAGAATCACCAAGTAATTGTGTCACCTGTGAAAACATTAGATATGTATAACTGTAAACATCCATACATACGAAATAATTGTGTCATATTTAAGATTTTTAATCATAAAACCCTTCTTCATTATTTAATTTTACCACTATCAATTTCAAAGTTACCGCCTTGTACATTACCGGAAACTGTATATCAAAAGAAGCGTTGAAATATATATTTAACATTTAACAATTATAAAACTATCTTTAGTCAGTAAATAACAAGTTATTTCTTTAATAAACTAAGATAGGAGTACTTCCGGAGTAAAAAAGTGTTTGTTTGTTTGTTTTCTATTCCACACATTAATTTAGTGAAAATATCAACCAAAAAATGTCTTTCATAATTTAACGTCAAATAATTTAACTTCAATGATAGTAACAGGAAGTATTATTTAACAAGTTTCTAGGTTAAAATGTTTAAAATCCTTCTCCTGTTACTATACAAGTAAAACTTTATTCAGTAAGCAAATGCTTAGTTGATTTTTTAGGTATCATTGTTAAGATTGGGCTTGATAGTTTTAAATAAATTGACCACTGGGTAGAAAGTTAGTAATAAATATATGTATGATTTTTGTTATATCCCGATGAGTAGAAAACTGTATTTCTGACGTTTCGTGATTTGATGTAAGCCTGTTCTTCGGAGTTTGACAATATATGTCTTCATAAATATTATTTATCTAATTATTTGACCAAACTTCATCCTCGTCAGTAATATAAATGAAATAAAATGAATAATGTTTCCTAAATACATTGAATTTATTGTATTTGATTGTTCTCTTCAAATATACATACAAACTAATAAGTTTAGATAGCTTGAAATATTAGTATAATTGGAACATAAACTTTAAATTAACATATAATGGGATGATGGAACAAAGATACAATCAAACCATAATAATAAATAAGAAACAATCTATTTCTGTCATATTAAGGTTCTGAGAAGTTAAATAAATAATTAAAATCAGAAGGGATCTTGTGCATATTATAGTGATTTTAATAGTTGAGATCATGAATCAATTGAAGGTAGACCACCATGGAAAACCTGGAAGCACTGCACGACCGTGTCGTCCTATTGTGGGACTCCTCAGCAGTGCGCATTTACGATCCCACCTCACGAGATTCGAACACAGGACCTATCAGTCTCGCGCGTGAGCGCTTAACCTCTAGACCACTGATCTAACATCCAACGGTGTTAATGTCTAACTTGAACCGATCCATGAAATTGAGCGACATATCCACCGATGTCTTCAGTGAGTTATTATCTCACAACAGACCTGATTGAACTCCACTCGATAATTTTTCAATCTGTATTTAATGGTGGTTTTAGATTTGAGTTTAACTTACAACTTTTTTAATCCCACTTTACCATGCATTTTTAATAAAGATTATTTATAATAATAGAGTTAACCTATCTAACATCTAGCTTCATTTTAGTCTCAAAAAAATTCGTTGTTTAAATTTTTTCATAATTTTGCCAGCCAAATAATTTATTAAAGATTCCCATTGTGAAAATTAGAACAACACATATAAGCTTACATGTGTTATTCAAATAATTTATTGTTCTCTATTGAATAATTCATTTCTTTGTGGTTAAGTAAGTTAGCATTTCGAACTAACGAAATGTAATCACTAGTGTCCTATGAAAAAGAATGTATATGGATATAGAATGAACTCCTTTGAACTTGCAAAAGTTTGTCTTATTGGATTTGTTTGTTTAAACTTAAAAGAGAAAAGTAATTCATTAGTTAGGTGAAAATATTTACAGTGAGACAATATACTCAATGATAAATAAACAGCTAGGAGTTTTGCTAAATAGATCAATGTTTCATAAAAATGATCAGTATTTACAATTAGACTTTGAAAACGAATAAAAGAGTTGTGATGCCTCAAAAGGTTTGTGGCTTTCTGTTAGTACTTCAAAACAGGCTATCAGTTTACAAATAAGGTGTAGTCATATATCTAACATGATAGAGACTATTGATATATTTTCCAGCTACTGTCATTAGTAATGAATATAACCAGATTATCTCCAATATTTTAAATTGATCGCCAAAATGAATGACTTAAAAACACAAGTCTAGTGATACCTTAGGATTTGTTAAGTGAATATATATGTTGTCTCACAATATGGTGTATATATATCACTGATAAGTATTTAATATTCTTATAGAGATAAAAGTCTCTACAAATGATGATATATTTTAAACAGAGATGGATGAAGGCTAGCAGTGGAATCAAGGACACGCGTTTCGTCCTATTTGAGACTCGTCGGGTGGATGTGCCTGCATCTCAGAGTTGATATTCACTCTGGGACTCGAACCCAGTACCTTCCGCTTCAAACGCAATCGCATTATCTACGTACCTACTGAGTCCTGATAGTCACTTGCTTATGCAATAGTGTGAAGTTTTAATTCGTTGTTGTGTTGGTTATTTGGATCTTCCTAAATATCAGTGCGAACGATACTGGGTTTAAGTCCCAGAATGGACATCATCTTTGGGATGAAGGTACATTCATTTAACGAGTCCCAAATAGGACGAAACGTATGTTCTTAATTCCACTGCTAGCATTCATTCATCTCTACTTATATAAAGACGAGATATCCATCTATCAAGTAAGGGACGAGTATACTGCGCAGCAATTCGCTCTGTTCTACTTTACGGCTGTGAAATATGGCCATTAAGAGTAGAAGATACTCGTAGGTTACTAGTATTTGACCACAGATGTCTTAGAAATATTGCTCGCATCTGCTGGGATCACCAGGTAAGTGATAGTGAGGTTCGACGCAGGGTATTAGGAAATGATGGTAAATCAGTTGATGAGGTCATGAATCTTCATCGACTGAGATGGTTGGGCCACGTGTTACGTATGCCTGAACACCGATTACCACGACGCGCTATGTTGGCTAGTGTAGGGGATGGTTGGAAGAGAGTTAGGGGCGTCCAAACCAAAACGTGGCATCAGTGCTTGAAGTCACTAACTTCTAGTCTGAGCCATGTTGGTAGATACAGACTACCTGGTTGGGGTCCGCGTGACTATCGTAACCAATGGTTGTATACTCTGGGTGACATGGCTCAGAATCGATCACAATGACGTAGGTGTATACACTCTTTATCTTCTCTTAAACCGTGAGATTAAAATTGCTTCATAACGTTCTTCCTTCCTATACTATATCCTTATATACAACCTATCTTTAATATACTACCACCACTAAATTAACTATTTCTATGAATCCGGTGTTCATCTTGTTGTGCTAACGAGATATGGCAACTTGGACCGATGCATATGTGTGCCTGGTTCTACGTTGTAGCTGACTGACTGACTTATAATGCTTGTGATTGAATAAAATATTGAGACAATCCATATAGGATGCACACATTACCAATAAGAAACCCATTAACTTCATTCCCAAACATCAATGGGAGGAATCAAGCAATCAATAGAAAATCGAATGATGGTATATTTTGCCTAATATAATGAAAGAAACTGATTAGTGAATTATTGTTTTATCTAAGCAACAGAAATACTTTTATTTTTATTAAATGTAATACATTAGCAGACGTTTTTTCTGTAAAAATGTATTATGCCAACTATGTACTTATAAGTAATCGTTTATAACAGTGGTACTATTACACAGTGTGTAATAGCAGTTGCTTTTATCGAATCATTAACGGTTTATTTTATAATTCTCAATAACGTAAACATTTCAAACAGGAGGAATTTCTGACATTAATACACTTTTCTGGCTTATATATACATATATATGATTGAAGACTAGGTCAGGAAAAATAAACTATTCATGGATTCTAAATAAAAATAATTGTAAACCACATACTCGTACAAACAAATACTATGTAAAATGTAAAAACTGAAAATCCAGCCTTGTTTTATGCAAAAATCATAATACTGATAGGTGAAAGACAGTATTTATTCATTAACTAATGTTATCCAACAGCTGCACGATAAGGCGGCGGACGAGGCAAAACACCATACCTTAGGTTTTGTAGATGGTTGGAAAGAGCGTACTATGTTTGTCATTATCACCCGTTTCACAAGAACAACTAAACTAGTTGATATATATTAAGTTGACTGTACAAGGTAGTCTTTACTTGCCACTACTCAAATACGCTGTCGGCTACAGAAAACCATTTGACGTTTAGTCAGTTAAGTATCCAGAACCTCTAGTATATATTGACCTGAAAAAGTCTTCTCTTTCTTACCGCATCTCTGAGAATTACTCGCATGGTTACCTAAGAGTGAATGTGCGAAGAATATTGGTCCCGTTATTGAGTGGCTTATCAATTCCGATCACTTGATCTTACCGGAACTATCTCTTTAAAGTTTACTCAGAGCAGTATGTATAAAACCAAATTTTTACCTCTCGGAATCTGATCTAGTGATCTTTAATCCATCTTAATCTCTGGAATGGGAGGACAGCTTTTTATCTCTATATTATGTCATTTCTCTTTCACATATTAAATTGTCAATATATGTTTATTTGATCTTTAGTTTAATTTACTTGTTCTTCGTAAAAAATTGCCTAGAAAGGATAACTCTATTAAAAAAAACTGTACAGATATATCAAATCCCTTAGATTAATTATGTTTCTGACTAAACCTTCGAACTTTTTATAGAAAACTACTAGTTCAATAAGTCATACCTATAACATACAGGTTGATAGAAAGTTCTATGGGTTTATTGACATGAGTAATAATAAAATAAATGATATATATATATAGTGAAACCGACAAAAGTAATAATCTGAATAAAATTCTGACTGTATTTGCCGTGTATACGACGATTAATACTAAACTGTTATCAATCTTGCTTCGTATGTTCATTCAATGAGAAAATGTTGAATTTTTATCGCATCTATCTAGTACATTTGATTAACGTGATAATATCGCCAATCAGAGAGCAGAGAATCATAGATTGGAACAGTGACGCACGGAAACCGTATGAGCACTCTAGAGTACTTGTCGGTTCTGCTTCTGCCTAGCCCAGAACAGCCTCTGCAGTATGAATCCTTATATTTCAAACATACTGAATTTATATACCAATCAGACTGACCACATCATACCAATAAAATAAAAAATAACATATATACAAGATTTAGCCAAATGTGGCTGTGAATAGGGGGAACAATAATCAATAGACTGGATATAATTCATGAATGGTAAATCACATAACAATAGTTTATAGTTCAAATAAAGCTCATGATAAGGGGAACATGAATATGAATAGTTTAGTTATTTAGTAATCATACGACAAAAAATATATGAATAGTATTGGCTTACAAATGGATCCCAAAGTTACCATTCACTGTTCTTATCGTGACACAACACTGTAATTGTACTAAAGGTCTTTTTAGCTTCCAATTCTTTAATAGTTTCAAGACATATATAGTCCAGTATAAAGTTTTAGGATGATATATATTATATTATATTTACTATGCAACGTCTGTGATAGTAATTATACATAAATTATTTCAAGACATTGTCTATTTTTACATCCAGCTGACGAGTCCATAATTGGACGAAACGCGCATCTTGGATTCCATCGCTAGCTACCGTACATCTCTGTCTACATTGTCTGTTTTTGTGAAGATTCTTGTTAATTCTAATAAACAATATATTTAGGTAGTTTTTAAACGACTGTTATTATTAACTGGACAGCTATATACGATATTAAACTCAGTCAAAAATAAAGCATGTCTTAACAGATCTAGTTCACAAGCATAAGTTACGAAATAACCTTAAAATTCGCTAATTGTAAATCTAAAACTTCAATAAAAAGGCAGACAAGTAACTTTTTAATTGAATGATCACTTATGAAGATATCAGGATAATTGGGAGATCTGTATTAAATTAGTTTCAGTATTTCTATTACTCAGGTCGATACTCAATGAGATTGTTTGACTGTAATCAGTTTTCTAAAAGAGTATCGTTACTTGATAAACACCACGTTCAAATTTATGTAAATCACTTTTTTAACTTTAGCCAATAAAGGAAAAAGATTTCAATGTTACAAAATTGTCCTATAATTGAAAATTATCATGTATATTTTTGTATTTACTAATGTGTTTTTAGATTTCTTTCGTTTAGTTTATCTAGTAGGGGTGTAACTTATCAATGTTTAGCAACTGAATTATACAACAAAATGTAACACTGTTTAGTTCATCTTGTTCTTTCTCATATTTTTCCAATAACCTATTATCTCAAAATCTATATAAAGAATCTTCTAAGAGAAAAAAATTCTAATTCTACTTGTTCTGTTTCTTTAATTTGTACGTAAGTAAACGATATGTTATGACAAAATACTGGTACACTAAAATATCACGTTGCTTTTAAAAATATACACCCAAAAAATATATCTCAGAATGCCAAAAGTTTCTTAAATTCTATTTCTTTTTGTTAGTAATATGACCTTGTCTGTCAATAATTTGAATGAAAGTAATCAAGAAAAGGTACGCCTATATCCACAGTTTAAAACATAACCGACTAAAAAAATAGGTGTAAAATTTAGTGCAAAAATTGAAAAAAAGAAACAAAAAACGTTGTAAATAAATTAATATACTTTTTATATCTGAATGAGTAGAAATATTAGATTTTCTGATGTTTCGTGACTTAATGTAAGCCACTTCTTCAAGGAATAAATTAGAAAAAAAACGTTTTACTTTATGGAATACCGAACACTGTAAAAATGTTGCCACTTTCGAAATCAATAAAGAATTTACTGAGAAAAGTAACCTTACAATGCTTCTGAAAGTTATTTATTTCAAGTAAAATTAATTGAAAATATTCACTTGTGAATGATTTGCACATTTTTTTGAGGGGGGGGTAATTGTTTATTATGAACGTTAAACGCTATAACTTTGATTTTAAGATGAATTTCTTTTGTTTAATATCAGAAATATTTTACATAACATAAATGAAATGGTTAGCATTAAGCGGTTTAAAAATGATGTGACTGAGAGAAAAGTAGGCAATAGGATTTTCGATAAATTATACATCACAAAAGTTTAATACGGCCTTTCTTCGAGATGCTGACAAACTCAACAAATTCAAAATAGCCCTCAGCAACAGGTTCCAGGCCTTTCATGATCTACTCAATGGAGAGGGAACTACCATGGAAAGCAACTGGAAAGGGATCAAGGAGGCAATCATTTCAACATGTCAGGAGGTTCTGGGCCACAAGAAGCACCATCACAAGGAATGGATCACTGTTGGTACACTGGATAAGATTGAAGAAAGGAGGAAGAAGAAGATGGCAGCAATCAATATCAGCCGAACAAGAACAGAAAAAGCCAAGGCACAAGCCGAATACACAGAGGCAAACAAGCACGTGAAGAGGAGCATCAGAACCGACAAACGTAAATATGTGGAAGATTTAGCGATGACAGCGGAAAAGGCTGCAAGAGAGGGATACATGAGACAACTGTATGATACAACGAAGAAACTTGCTGGAAATTACCGTAAGCCAGAAAGACCAGTGTAAATCAAGGAAGGCAAACTAATCACCAACATTAAAGAACGACGGAACAGGTGGGTAAAACACTTCAAAGAACTCTTGAATCGACCAGCTCCACTGAACCCACCCAACATCGAAGCAGCACCCACAGACCTCCCAATCGATGTTGGCCCAACAACAGTTGAAGAGATCAGCATGGTCATCAGACAAATCAAGAGCGGCAAAGCAGCGGGACCAGACAACAATCCAGCAGAGGCACTGGAAGCACATGTAGCAGCAACTGCAAAGATACTCCCCATCCTCTTCAGTAAGATTTGGGATGAAGAACAAGTACCAATAGACTGGAAAAAGGACTTCTGATCAAGTTACCAAAGAAAGGCGATCTCAGCAAGTGCGACAACTACAGGGGCATCACTCTTCTCTCAATACCAGGAAAAGTCTTCAACAGGGTATTGTTAAACAGAATGAAGGACTCTGTAGACGCCCGACTTCGAGGCCAACAGGCTGGGTTCACTGACTACGAAAAAGCATTTGATGGCGTGGACAGGAAACAATATGGACGCTCCCTCGACACTACAGAGTGCCTGAAAAGGTGGTCAACATCATACAGAATTTTTATGATGGATTAAATTGTCAAATCATGCATGTAGGACAGTTGACAGACTCGTCCTAAATGAAGACCGGTGTCAGACAAGGTTGCTTACTCCAAGCCTTTCTCTCTCTCCTAGTGATCGACTGGATCCTGAAGACGTCAACATTTGGAGGGAAGCGCAGGATACAATGGACAGCTAAGATGCAGCTGGACGATTGAAACTTCGCAGATGATCTGGCTCTTCTATCACACACGCAACAACAAATGCAGGAGAAGACGATCAGTGTGGCAGCAGCCTCAGCAGAAGTAGGTCTCAATATAAACAAAGAGAAAAGCAAGATTCTTCGATACAGCACAGTATGCACCAATCGAATTACACTTGACGGCGAAACTCTAGAGGATGTGAAAACCTTCACATATCTGGGCAGCATCATTGATGAACACAGTGGATCTGATGCAGATGTGAAGGCGCGGATCGGCAAAGCGAGAGCAGGATATTTACAACTGAAGAACATCTTGAACTCAAAACAATCGTCAACCAACACCAAAGTCAGAATTTTCAATACAAATGTCAAGATAGTTCTACTGTGTGGGGCAGACACGTGGCGAACTACGAAAGACATCATCCAGAAGATACAAGTGTTTATTAACAGCTGTCCACGCAAAATACTTCAGATCAGTTGGCCGGACACTATCAAAAACATTCTACTGTGGGAGAAAACAAACCAGATTCCAGCGGAGGAAGAAATCAGGAAGAAGCACTGGACGTGGATAGGTCACACATTTAGGAAAGCACCCAGCTGCGTCACAAGGCAAGACCTCACACGGAGTCTTGAAGGCAAAAGGCAAAGAGAAAAACCAAAGAACACAGTACGCCGAGAAGTGGAGACAGACATGAGAAGAATGAACAAAAATTGGATAGAACTAAAAAAGAAGGCCCAGGACATAGTGGCTTGGAGAATGATGGTCGGCGGCATATGCTCCATTGGGAGTATTAGGCGTAAGTAAGTACTATTTTATACAATAGTTTTAGCACTGTAAGGAAATGTTTAATTTTAATGTCGATAATACCACAGGAAAAAGTTATCCTTAGTATTTCTTCGCTTCTCATTTAATTATGTACCTTGGAGATTAGATCACTGTTTTTCCATTATGTTAACATAATAAAATACATCAGCCCAAAATATAAATAAAGTCTTTAAATTTATAGTAATCATACATGTAGTAGTAGCTAATATCGTGCTATGGACCGATGATATAATTTTATCATTCATTTCGACGATGTATCCACTAGGCTAAATAGGTTGACATTATAAACCATTTCGATTTTATGTCAGATGTTTTGTTTACAGAGTTAATGCTAAATGAGACGCATTAGTCTTGCACAGAGTTGTTTTCACTAATCACATCACTCGATCAAGTTAGCTTGAACATCTAAGATAGCACTAGGAACTTTCGCTCGTGTTTTTAAGATAGATGGAATATAGCTAGCACTGGAATCTAGGACGTGTGTTTCATGCTCTATGGGACTCACCGGCTAGATGTGATGTCATCCCAGTGTTATTTTCACACTGGGACCTAAACACAGTACCTTTAACTTCAAACACTATTCTTACTCGAAAGACAAATCCTAGACATAACAGAATGCATGTCTTGAACTCCACTACTATGCACCATTCGCCTGTTCTAAAAGCTTGTGACAAAATTGCTATTTCAAGGAATTCTATGCAGAATGGAAATATACCAGTAAAGGTTGGTCAGACTTCAGTCCTTTATATCGACAACGGGATAAGCAAAACCTTTACCGATGATAATATAAATTTTACTCAAGTTCTAAACTAGGACAAGATATATCTATTTCATCTTAATAAAGAGATTGGCAACCCCTTGCACTACTTCATTCAATGATAAATGTCTGCAATAATTGACATTCATTTATAGATATCTGTTACATAAAGCTTTTCAGCAGCGCTAGATTTAAATCATAATAATTGTGATTGTGTTGACAGCTAGCTATCTGAATCCTGGATTCATTTATTACTATTATTATTATCATTATTATTACTGGGAAGTGAAAGACAAAAATTTTGCGTTTTCTCCTTGGGGATATAAATTATTTAGGGCGTTTTTAAATTAACTTCTTTAAAGTTTTGTAGTCTTGTTGTAGACCGTTATATAAATATACGTTTTTTTTCTTCTCCTAAGTTGTACTAAACTTTTATGGATAAACAAAAAGATTGTTTGATTAGCTCAATATATATAACTAAACAAACATCATTTGTACTTATAAACTTAAATTTCTACTCTATGCTTCAACAAATAGTTGGATTCATTAACCTACCTTATTTTTTTTTCTTTGATTTGTTCATGTGTTATTTTGTTTTCATAATAAATCATGCATGTAATTTTTTTTGTACAAATCAAAGAGTTCATTTATATCCTGTTAACTACAATAAATAAAGTTTTTTTTTTGGGGGGGGGAGGAAATATTTTTATTTTCCCATATGCTCGTGATCTAAAGATGTTCATAATATTTCACGAATGGGATAAAAAAAGTTTAATAATTGTTTGTTATGTTTTTACTTCATCACTCAATTTTCTAAGTATATATACAAAAAATAATTAAAATATTTGTAAAATTTGTAATTTACAAAAAAACCCTTCTGATAATAATCATATGCTCACTAGTGACTGGCTTCAAGGGATATTTACTGGAGTTCTAGTGAGAAACAGTGACAAGTGGAGTTCAACCAGGTCTGTCGTGAGATAGTAACTCTCTGAAGACAATGGTGGACGGTTGTTCAAATTCATGGATCGGTTGAAGTTGGACATTAACACGTTGGATGCCTGATCAGTGGTCTATTGATTAGGCGCTCACGCGTGAGACTGATAGGTCCTGTGTTCGGATATCGTGAGGCGAGATAGTGGATAGGACGAAACGGTCGTCCAGTGCTTGCAGGTTTTTCCTGGCGGTCTAGCTTCAATTGACTCATGATTTTAACCATAAAATGAAGGTGTTATCTAATAAAAGAATAACGAATTCTTAGTTCTAGCTGATTGTGAATAGGTTAACATAAATGAATTCATTAAATATTTAAAGGTAATGTCCAACTAGATGCAAAGTTGCTTCTCATTTAAACATACACTATCATTGATGTTAAGTAAACTTCTATGAACTCATTTTTATCTTTCTGATTACAAAAGACTCATTTAATTATATAATATTGTCAAATAAATTCACTTTAATTTGAACAAAGTAAAGACAACAAACGTAACCAAATAAGTCAAATTCATTTATTTCATGGATTTTCATCAACTTCTCACAATGTAGAAACGATTATGATAATTCACTTAGTATTGTTTGTTTGAATCTTCCCATTGATGTTTAGGACTGCAACTGGTCAGTCTTTAGTTGGCATATGTGCATACTGTGCGTATTGCCTCGATATTACCTTAATTCACAAGCATTATAAGCAAAGATGGTTAGTGGCTAGCAGTGATTATGATAATTATTTGTATTAATGTATACACTTTATATAATAGTAGTGAAGATTAGTAGAATAACGATAACAAGTTTGGAAGTATTAGAAATTGTTAAAATGGATAAATATTTATGTCATTAAGTGTAAAAATTCCAGAAGAGAAATTCTTAAATACGTGGAAATACATTTCTAGAGAATGAATATTGATGTTAAAGTTACGTAATAACAACCGAAAATTCGATAGAGTAACATAATAAAACAAGTGAAGCTTGACGGGACGTGAAAATGAAAAAAATGGATTTGTTATTACGAATATGAAATATTATATTATATAAGTGAATGATGAGAAATAGAATTCGCCATGGTAATAAGCGATTTTTATTTTATTTAAACACATTATTATTGGTACAAAGGGGCACCAAATGCATACGCGCCACACAAATCTCTTTTGATTTGTATTAGGGCTGTGATACTGCCCGCGCGCCCAAACCGAAGCAAGTGGTTTTCTTAGGAAGCAACACCCACAGCCTTTGACTTACAGGTCTGATCCACAAGGCAGTGGAGCAACGTAAGGAGATGCAGTTCCATGGTAGCCGGTGACCTAAGATTGATCTGTAGCAAGCCCATTCAACTACTGTATTATTTGTGTGCTCTCTGTAATCTTAACATTTAATCCACTGTAAATTTATGTGTGAGTCTGATTGAGCGCATGTGTCTGCACATCAATCTTTGATCTGTTCTCTCATTGATTGTAAGCAAAGACAATCAATAGTTTATCCACAACCCATTGACACTCATAAATATATGTGGATTTTTAACACTAATTGACACACACTCACTTGTTTTCCCGGTGTGCTTGCTATCTGTACGCTTGCGGATTTTTACCGAGCTTCAACAACAAACTATCTCCATAACTGGTGTTCAGGCTTTTGAATAATATCGAGTAAACCCATAATTCTACTAGGAGATTTAGCCTGCCTTAAATATTCAGTTATCGGGATACTATTTATTTATTGGAGTCAGATATAGAGGAATTAATCCTCAGCAGATCTATACGCCATTTGTTCCCTTAGGATACTGGAGCTCATGTGCACCATTGGTTTGGAATCAGGGTTTTCCAACTCCTCTAGGTGGACCCTCCATGTCCACCAACCCGGTTAAAGCGTCGGAAATTCGCTTCTCGTCCTCTTAATTTCCTAAACAACAGTAATGCCACGAGAAGGTAGTGAGTAGGACTTCCCTAATAGAGGCTATATACGTGTGGCCATGTGAGAGCATTGTGAGAGGGAGAGCGGACTCTCCCCACACTCGGCCGTACCAGGGCATTTGGGGGCAATATGCGATACGCGATTTACTACTGTTCCCTTCTAAACACATAAATTTAGTTTAAACCTTTTAATTACGATGGTATTAGAGTAACATAATTGATTTAAAGTTGTTGAGTGTTGATGAAAAGCTTTGCAAACATCCATCTACATTAATCACACATTAGGGCACATTTTTTATATTGTTTATGAGTGAAGAATAAGGTTACTGAGAAGTATTCATTAGAATAACGTAATTATTTGAATTATCAATCAAATCAGCCACCATGAGTGAATGACAATATTTTAAATAATAAAATTATATTCTGAAATTTTTCGGGTATGATTGATTATTGTAATTAAACTAAGAAAAATGAGAATTCAGCGAGGAAACTTCTCTTTTCGATGAAATCATTTATTTAAGCTGTACATTCGTATATATAGTTATATGAAAAATATATGTCTATAAGAGGCTAGGAAAGATTGCATCATAAATTGATTCAACAATAAATAACAAATGAGGTTACGTACTGATCAAGGGGTGAGGAAAAAAAATAATTTCGTCGAAAAGAAAATTTTCTTCGCTGAATTCTCTTTTTTTTCTTATTCAATGACACTATGAGTTATTTTAAGTAATTAAATTAATAGATAACTTTAACCGGATTCTTTGAATGAATTTCGTATTTATTCAGTTCATGTATAGATAAATTTAACAAACATTAATCAAGAAATGTTGTTTTTTTCGTAATAATTTATGAGCCTTTCTTTCTAATTAATCAAAATTCATATATCCGCTCATATGCCTTTATCATTATTATTATACAAATTTAAGTTACATTGCATTTTTGATTGTTTGTACTGGGAAAAAATGAGTGTTTTATCTTTAGTACTTTAAATTATCCAAGAGATCATAATGTGGGAACGGTCATCATGTATGGATAGTATAGTTTCACAAACAACAATTCTTTAGAAATGTTATAAAATGTATACTACTCAACTATATGAACAGAATATTACTAAAAAGAGAAAAAGTGGTTAATTAAAGTAATCACCTGACTTGCATTTCGATATTTCAGAATACGCTAGGATACACAGACATGATTATAATACTCACCGTATACATTATTTCATTTACATGATTATTAAATGGAAAGACTATAAACCTTAATCACATCTGTAATAAATTCCACCAGTTCCTAACGTCGTTTTTTGGCTATTTGTTAATTTTACAGCCTAAAATATTCAATTACTCGGCCAGTTATTTTTCTACCATAGATTCTTATCTGCTTTTGTATTGTCTTACTTCTGCATTATGTATATTTATAGGTCTGCCATTTCTATGCGCTTGAATAATGGAGAAGATAGAATTAATCACCTTATGCTAAGTATATTGTAAATATGAACATGGAAATAGATTCTATACAGAAAATCAAAAGATGTTCAGCGAATAAACAGCTGCAGCTTAATATATATATTCTTTAAAACGGCTTTTTTTTATAAACATCTAATAAAAAAACAGCTTATTTTCTTGCTTAATGTTACTAACATAACTAAAGATAAATTAGAAATGAATCACTTTGTCAGTAAGAGATAAAATCAAACAAGTTTATAGTATTATTAACTTATCTGATAGATAAAATCAAATGGAATAGCTCTTATGTAATATTAAGTAATTTAAAACAATTAAATGATATACATCTAAGTTTTGTTAATCTTTTAAAACATTTACATGAAAACTTTGAATTTATCAAAGTTTTCTTATCCTGTGGTATGGTCTAGCTATATCCACATAAGTAGTATATGGTGACAGTCGGATATAGAATGTATTTTGGCAGAAGCTCGATAAGGAAAGAACAGGAATGAAGGGCAATCGGTACGAAAATCCATGAACAAGGAAATCAGAGAAAACGGATTGATATTTGCAGAAGGAACAGTTAAGATCGAAACAATTGATTGTTATTTTGAAAATTAACTGTTCACTGTATGATTGTCAGATTTTACTGAGATAGTCTGTAATTTGTGCTTAAATATATTCAATTGTCCCCATTCGTGTTTTTGTTCACTACAAACTTTCATTTTACAATATAAGAAAGGGAGCGACTTAACTGTTTTTCATAGATTATGATTTCAATTATAATTTACATTTGTTAACCTAGGGAAATTTTCAATAAGTATATACAATAAAAAAAAGAAGTATATGAATTTTATAAATATTAGAAAAACGTGATTCAATGAAATTATCAAATATAAGTAACACATGTTTAAAAATTAATCACCATTGAAACGATAACACAACATAAAGACTATTAAATGGATGCTTGGTTATGGTTATACTAACTCATTCATGATTATATCATAGATATTACATTTATGAATGTCAGTTCCGTATCTAAACAATATAGATTGGGTTGACCTTTATAGATTTATAAGTTGTATAATCACAAAGTATTCGTTGGCTTAATTAGTGACACTACGAGGATTTAAAATGCAAATAATGGCATTCTTACCCAATGTGTCATTCTGATAAGTCTCGCAAATTGAACGCTATACTCGGATCCCAAGCTACTCTCGTAAACCCCAAGCTAAATCTACACAGAGACTTAAACACGAGAGAAAAGGCGCAAAATATACGAGAAGCACTTTGCTCCAAAGGTTCATTTATGTACGGAAAATATAAGGTTTTCATAGTATTTTAGAAGTCCTTGGGTTTTCCTGAAAATTCCGGAATGCTACTAAGCATGGTAGCAGTGTAGTAATCAGTCAATTAGAAACTCTACATGTGACTTTTCATTTTCGCGATGTTTCTAGCCAAACTTTTAGTCAAACGCTGATTGGATAAAACGCTTCCTAATGTTTCCTCAGCCTTTCTTGTCTATTGCGAGAAAGTTTTAGGATCACCTCAACACATTCAATAAAAGACACAGAGAATGAAGTGTAGAAAAAACATGTTTCACGTTCACCTGGTTAGATATTAAAGTAATCGGTAGATTCGAGCTCAGTTTATGAATACACTTAAACTAGAGATTGGGGACCTTCATTGAACAAGTTCTGTTTAATTTCATAACATATACCATAGGTGTAATCCTTTGTTATGACCACATATTCACTATTCGTCAGGTTTTGGAGCACAGACATGTTTATCGGCGTCTGACAATGATAGTTTTTCTTGATTTGAAAGCAGCATTTGACCCTGTAGACCGAGTGGTTCTGTGGCAGTGTCTGTCATTGAAAGGTGTACCTCAGAAATACATAAACCTTGTGAAGACTCTTTACTCGAACACTATTAGTCGAGTGAGAGCTTATGGCGAACTGTCATCTGATTTTACAACCTCAAGTGGTGTCCGTCAAGGCTGTCCACTATCCCCATTTTTGTTTAACTTCATTATAGACCTATTGCTGGAAATAACACTCTCGTCGACTGAATTTTCAGGAATTGATCTCCTACCAGGAGGTCCACTTATTGACTTAGAATACGCAGATGACATAGTCCTGTTTGGTGAAGACGCTGGCAAAATGCAGAGTCTTCTGTTAGAACTGAGTAATAATGCCAGGATGTTTGGGATGCGTTTCTCCCCATCTAAATGTAAATTGTTACTCCAGTACTGGCCTGCGTCAACACTTGAACTAAGGATAGGGAGCGAAATAGTCGAACGCGTGGACAACTTCACTTATCTTGGAAGTCTGATCAGCCCTAATGGGTTGATGGTGTCTGATGAAATATCAGCACGGATACAATAGGCTCGTTCGGCTTTTGCCAGCTTACGTCACCTATGGCGAAGAAGAGATATCCGTCTATCAATTAAGGGACGAGTATACTGCGCAGCAATTCGCTCTGTTCTACTTTACGGCTGTGAAATATGGCCATTAAGAGTAGAAGATACTCGTAGGTTACTAGTATTTGACCACAGATGTCTTAGAAATATTGCTCGCATCTGCTGGGATCACCAGGTAAGTGATAGTGAGGTTCGACGCAGGGTATTAGGAAATGATGGTAAATCAGTTGATGAGGTCATGAATCTTCATCGACTGAGATGGTTGGGCCACGTGTTACGTATGCCTGAACACCGATTACCACGACGCGCTATGTTGGCTAGTGTAGGGGATGGTTGGAAGAGAGTTAGGGGCGTCCAAACCAAAACGTGGCATCAGTGCTTGAAGTCACTAACTTCTAGTCTGAGCCATGTTGGTAGATACAGACTACCTGGTTGGGGTCCGCGTGACTATCGTAACCAATGGTTGTATACTCTGGGTGACATGGCTCAGAATCGATCACAATGACGTAGGTGTATACACTCTTTATCTTCTCTTAAACCGTGAGATTAAAATTGCTTCATAACGTTCTTCCTTCCTATACTATATCCTTATATACAACCTATCTTTAATATACTACCACCACTAAATTAACTATTTCTATGAATCCGGTGTTCATCTTGTTGTGCTAACGAGATATGGCAACTTGGACCGACGCATATGTGTGCCTGGTCTTACGTTGTAGCTGACTGACTGACTGATGACGCAAATATTTTAAATTTCATTTAGTGTTAAATAAATTTTAAAATTTCTTACACAATGAATTAATATCAAAACTGAATTAAGACACTAATTGATTTAACGTGTGGTTTGTTTAATTTATGAGAAAAAAATTTCAATAATTTAGGTCAGTTGATTAAAAAACAGAATATTTTCCTGAAGAATTCACTTTAGAAACCGTAGAAACAAAAAAAACAGCAACATTGAAATGAAATCAGAAAACAAAAAAAATTTACATCAGTGTAATTTTTAATTATTTTTTTAAAATTTAAAATCTCCAACCGTCTTATGTCAACCCATAATTATCCATCATATATTATAGCGAAAAATCTGACTGACAAAAAATGCATACAGCCAACTGTTTTATTTCCCCTTCCGAATCATAGTAACAATGAATTCTCAGGTTATAACGTAAACAGCAATAATAACAATTCTAGTCTTTTCTTTTTCAAATTATATTTATAAATGTTTTCTTTTCACATAAGTGAACTAATTATTGGACATATTTGTTTACTGAGAGGAAAAAGTTTTTTTTTTCTTTTAAACTAATTAGGTTATACAAATGTAATTCTGTTTATCAGTTAATTGTATATGATTAAATAAAAAGAAATATTTACGTAATGAGATGAAATCCTCGATTTTTCTAGTCAAGAAACGATTAACAGAATTTGGTGAGTGATAACTGACTGTACAACATATACTATTACCCATTAACTTTTTAGAGAAATATTTTTTTCGAAGTCGATTGGGTTTTCAAGCCATTTCAACTAAATGACTCAACACTATTGAAAAACAACAATTTAATAAACGATCTGTATAAATAGAGGTCAACTTATTAAAGGTCATCATTTCACTTTACATCAAGATCAAAATTCTTTCACGTAATATGGTATGAGTTTATATTTATATTTATTTAAAATAGCTATATATTGTGTGCAGTAGTGAGTAGTTTTCAGTTATCAGTAATGACGATTACTTTGATGGTTTGAAATATATCAAGAACAATAAACATTTGTTGTTCTTGCTCCATGGGAAAAATTGTATCAAACTTTGGTTATTTGGTGACAAATGTATCTATTTAGTTCAAATAATGTAACTGGGATCAAGTTCTAAGGCCAAACTTTATGACTTTCCATCAGTCGCCTTTAAAAGTGATATTGCAGTATTCTATGAATAATGATCACATTTCGGAGAGTTCAATGTTCTGTCACAGAAGTGATTCTGATAAGAATGAAAGTTTGAACCCTAATACAAATTAGGGACTGTGTATCAGCTGCTTAATACTTTAAACGTATGGAAAATATTTTCTTATGTTCATTTAATTTGACATAAACAAGGTATGTTACATGATGGCGAAAATATATTAAAATCAAGATATTGAACCGCAATGAAACGTGTTCAGCTCATTTTTCATACTTTATTGGTTCATTACAGTTAACGTCAATCTTGAATTGCTTATATTTATTTTTACTTAAAGCTGGTGTAAGTTCTTTTAAAAACTTTGAGTTGCTATTAAAAGATAGGATGCAAGTTCATGGATTTATAGCATGTTAGTTTTTCATTGTTCCAATTATGCGTTATATCAGGCATTTTCGGTCTCTTTTCCTTTCATTTAACGAGTATTGCATGTAAGTTACATTAAGAATTTCATTCCAAAATCTGGCTTTTACCTTTTCCTTTTTTCATCCTGCAATTTGGAACGTATTATAATGGCGTGTTTTTATGGGACATATATAATTAGCTTCAGATGATTGGAATTAAATCATCAGTAAAAATTATGCGTTAATATACAGCGAAGGGTTTTGCGAATCTAAAGACAAGGAAGCTCACTATCTTTAGAAAGTTCCCAACTGTGAATCTGTTTTGATGTACTGATCCGGGCCATCGTTGAGAACTATAAGCTTCTTTCTCATTAGTATTGCTTTTGTCATATCCTTCCTTGACTGATTTTCCAAATGTCGTGATTCCATGAACCAAACTGATGAATGTTAAAGTGTTTGGTTTGATAACACACAGAAAATAAGTTAATTCAGACAATCATTAGTTTTATCCGGCAGTTAGATCGATATTTATTAAAATGGCTATTTAGGGTGTTGTTTCACTTTTATGAGAACAACCTGTGAGTTTGAAAGAATAACTCCTTCATAACGTAATTCACACTTTAGACTTTCGAGTTAGTAAGGGTTTCTTTTAAATTTAACAATAATTCTTAAATAAATAACCATTTATGAATACGCAACAGTAAACATAATCTTTTGTCGACAAAGCACTAAGGGACAACTGTCATGCTTAATGTTCAAGCATATAAAAATAAATTCTAATTAACTGAAAAAATTGTTTCCGCACTAGCAAGTTACAATTAATATTTTTCATACAAAACATAGAGAACAACAACAACAACAAGAAATATTTTACTTTCAATCAACATAAGTCAATCATCTTCACACATATATATTTGCTTAGAATGTATTTTTAAATTTATAACAGAAATAAAAATAGGATGTAAATAATTAATGATTACTTTCTACGTTGATTGAGTTCAACTTTTATGATGTGAATAAATGTAGATCAGGGTATTTCCTAAATACGTATTGAAAAACAATGAAATTCAATTTAAACAGTTCAGTCAGTCAGCTACAACGTAGGACCAGGTACATATATGCATCGGTCCAAGTTGCCATACCTCGTTAGCACAACAAGATGAACAGTTGGTTTATGTGTAAAAGTAATCTATTATCTAGATAGTTCTAATGGTAATTTGACTTATTTTGAATAAGTGGTTTGATGAAATAAATGGATAATTTGAAAATGGATTACTCCAAAACTATCTTCATTATGCTAGTTTCTTTTGATTTAATTGGTTTGTGGAGAAAAAAGTCCTATAGTATAGGATACTGTCTGCTAAAGTGGTGGGATTTGTATGAATAAAGCTTATGAAGATCATGCAAAATGAGCTATCTTAATGATTTGTTCTTCTATACTCATATTCAGCGTCATTATTGTAAGCAGAATTTATTCACTTCATTTAAACATCCATCCATGTGCACCATTGGTTTGGAATCAGGGTTTTCCAACTCCTCTAGGTGGACCATCCGTGTCCACCAACCCGGTTAAGGCACCGGCCATTCGCTTTTGGTCCTCTGAATTTCGTAAACAACACCCCACCACGAGAAGGTAGTGAGTAGGACTTCCCTGGTAGAGGCTATATACGCGTGGCCATGTGAGAGCATTTGGAGAGGGAGAGCGTACTCTCCCCACTCTCGGCCGTACCAGGGCATTTGGGGGCGATCAGAATGATTAACGCAATCGATACGAAAATATTGTACGATTTAGTCGAGTATGTAATAAGTAAACTATGTTTAATAACTATGAAAAGCATAGTAATAATTTTCAAATTTCATGAATAATCTGAATTCAATTTTTTATAAACAATTTCTCAATTGAATATGAATATGAAGAAAATCCTAAAACAAACAACGTTTATTATAATGGAAAATATCCTGTATGCATATATTTGATACTCAAATAAAAAGTGTAATTTCAATAGCTGAGATCATGAGTCAATTGAAGCTAGGCCACCATGGAAAACCTGGAAGCACTGGACGGCCGTTTCATCCTATTGTGGGACTCATCAGAAGTGCGCATTCACAATCTCGCCTCACGAGATTCAAACCAAGGACCTGTCAGTCTCGCGCACAAGCGCTTAACCACTGAGCCGGCATCCAATGGTGTTAATGTCTAATTTCAACCGATCCACGAAATAGAGCGACACATCCACCAATGTCTTCAATGAGTTATTATCTCACAACAGACCTGGTTCAACTCTACTGGTCACTGTTTCTCACTAAAACTCCGGGAAATGCCGCTTGAAGCCAGTCACTAGTGACGAAACGGCCATCCAATGCTACCAGGTTTTCCATGGTGGTCTAGCTTCAACTTACTCATGATCTCAACTATTGAAATTACTATAATATCCACAAAACCTCTTCTTATAGTAAAAAAATATAATTGTTTGGTCGGTGAGTAGTTTTATGTTTATGCACAAATAAACTGTTATTCAGATATTTTAATTCATAATTACTGTATCACTGGATTACTTATCTAAAGTAAACACATCAAGAAATCTGTCATGATTTAACATCTGAAGAAGTTATTTTTTCACATTATTAAAAATTACCCTTGAAAGACTCTAACTCACAACCCCCCTGTTTGATAACAGGAAAGTCTTTGTAAAATTACCAGTTTTATAAAGCTAATTTCATACTAATGATATGGTAATCTAAAATTTTCATTAGAATCTTACTTTCAAAAAAGTTGTAATATTGTTTGGTGACAATTTATTCCTTATAAGTTTCGTGTCAATATTTCGAACCAGCTATAGTAATTAGCTTGTATGTAGCTGAAAGTGAAACATGATAAACAGTTAATTCACTTTATTCTACAGATATTTTTATTCCGATTTGTTTAAACTTATGAGAACCAACACCACCTGTTTTACTTGAAGTAAAAATGTATGCTTACATTAGGAAGTCTTAAAGTTTTAGGGATACCAAAGTTGATAAAAATGGTTATTGTTGTCCTGAACCAAGGGTTACATCCTTAAGTGCAAATTACCCAGCTATAGTGATGTAGGTTTGATCTTATTTTGTGTTAAGATCAATAATTGTTGAGGTCCTATTTGATAAGATGAAGCTCGTTTATAGTTTTGCAAAAGAATCAACAATTATCTAAACAAGGCCACTTCATGATGAACAGTATCTAATAGGTCTTTCTGTTTTGCTGATGCCTATGATATCAGTTAACATGCTTACCTTTGAAGAAACGACATTACCAGACGATTCACCAACTCCCAACATTTTTCTTGCTTTATATCTGCTTAGCAAATCAGAAGAACTTTCCTTTCTGAAATAAAATGGAAAAAAATATTTTGAAAAGTGAAATTTTAAAAAGTTATTACTTCAAAATATAATTAATGAAGATATATTTTTCATAGATATCATTACCAAGGTTTTCATAGTTATATTTCTTCCTATTATTATAAATATTTTAGTATAATTATGATTTGATTCTGCTATGTGTAAATATGCAGTGGAATCCACTGCTAGCCACTATCCATCTTTGCTTATAATGCTTGTGAATTAAGGCTATATCGAGGCAATACGCACAGTATGCACATATGCCAGTTGGAGACTGACCATTTGCACTCCCAAAAATCAATGGCAAGATTCAAACCAATATTAAGTGAATTTTTATGGAATTTTGAGGTCTATAGTCCCTAGGGATATTGAATGCATTTTTCAAGGTTTATGTTAATATACTCAATAGTATTGTGTGTATGCTACTGATGTTGACAGATAAAAGTAGTATGTATCATCGATTGAAAGTGAAATGTCTGGCGGAAGAAGGTCAAGAAGATCGAAGAGGAGAGAACGAGAACAGAGAATGATTGATGTGAAAACGAAGGAACAATCAAGTCTGAGACAACTGATTGACATTTTGCAAATGAAGTATTTACTATATGGTTCTCAGATTTTACTAAGAGATTCTGAGATTTTGTATTCGTGAACATTTGGTTGTCCCCGCTAATTTTTGTTCACTACAGTATAAGATTATGATTATCAGATTACATTTGGAATAAATTATGATTAATTACCGACATGAAAAAACTAAATATTCGTAATCTGATTAGATAATGTAAATGATAACATTTAGAATTCTGTAGCATTTCATAAACAGGCAATGATCTTTTTCATAACTTTTAAAATAAATCATCTAAAACGAAAGTGCACTATTTAATCTTGAGAACTTGGGAAATAGATTCATTTTAATTTTCTAGTTCAGACTTGTTTAATGTAATTTATAGTTAAACGTACGAAATTCCCTACTTGATGATGCTATACCGAGGGCCAGAATGTTGACAGATCACTAATGATTACTTCTATCCACGAGTGAGAATTTGTTCTGAAATACCATCATATAATTATAATAATGCATAAGTAAATAGCTTAGTTCATCAGGTTATTTTCACCAAACATTTTGTCATTGGTCTCGTATATCACTTATAAGTCATTTAGTTCTTGAGATGAATGGTTTCATGTCGATTATTTTAATCATAGAATAATACCACGCAAAGAATCATTCAGATACCGCTGATAACTTTAAATGATAATCTTCTATCACTAACAGGTTAAGTTCTTCAATGTCTCTAGCTCAGTTCTATGAAAATTTCATTTCCAATGAAAAAATCTGATTACCATTAATTTAATTCCGTATTAAGGTCATAGATGTTAACTGATGATAACTTTCAAACTAGTATGGAACACCTATTTAGTATTTTTAAAGTTTCCCAATAGTTTTTTCAGATGATTATCATGGTAGCTCTTTCATATGGTATTTTTATCTCTCACTAAAAAGAAAAAAAATCAAAATTTCCCACTTTATGATATAAAGTATATTGTTTTCACTGTATAGGAGTTTTTTTTTTAATTTTTATTTTCATTATTAAATTCATTATTATATTTTTTTATCTTTCATCTGAATTTCACCCGTAACAAAATATAATTTTTATCTAATATTCTTCATTTAAAGAAGTCAAATATAATTATCATCAACTTTTTTTGGCTAGAAAATAGATATGGAATAGAAAAAAACAAACTCAGTCAGTAAATCATGAATATCACACTTCCTATTGCTTTGGATGATACTTATCAGAATGATTGTTTAATACGAGAGGACGATCATAATTTAGTTCAAATTTTACACTTAATCTCTTTTCCTTCTATTAAACGTACTTATTTTTTTATGAAGATAGTTTATTAACATATAACAATAATTATACGAAATATTGATCAATAACCTCGTGATCAAATATCAACATTTATCTTGTTCAACAAATTATTTGTCGTATTATAAGTGTCTTCTTTGCCTGGTTAATATGAGGTTTTATCGAATCTGAACTAATTTTATGATCTATTTTGCAGTTACTGAGTAATAGAAATGCTCTGGCGAGAGACTGGTAGGCCCTGGGTTCGAATCTCGCGAGTGCGGGATCGTAAATGTGCACTGCTGAGGAGTCCCATAATAGAACGAAACGGCCATCCAATGCTTCCAGGTTTTCCATGGTGGTCTAGCTTCAATGGACTCATGATTTCAACTATGAAAATACTGAAATCTCCACAAAACCCCTTCTAATCTAATAGAAATTTCATTATCAAGAGGAAAGTATCAATATCATTGTAGATCCAATCCTAGTTTCAATGTTGATTTCATCTATTCGATGTTTTAAGTACGAAACCCACAATTCACTGCCACTAGATGACAACCATCATGATTCTGCCGCAATACTATCAACTACTAAGAAAAAAACTTATTGATTACCATTTAATAATTAATGTGAAGCTGATCAATGGGACAACGTTAACTTAAATATTTCAACTCTACAGTAAAATACTGATCGCTAGAATTGTTCAGTGAGAATTTCTCTATATATGACAAGGTGACTTGGATTACAAAACTATGGAGGTCATCAGTTCCTTCAGAACTGAAGTCACGCCTTGGCAACGTTTAATTGGTGATAAGGAACCTAGATCTAGAATTACAAATTTATATTTCATAACAATGAACACAATAAGAATATATTGAAACTTATCTGAACAATATAAAATGCCATCGTACTTTTATAGGTTAGCTGATTATCTATTGATTACATGCTGTAAATGTATGGTGTAATTTTATTCCCACACATTTGCATAAATTACAATAAGATCAACATTTATAAAGTCCGATAACTACATCCAGTATATACTTTCTGGATTTCTACGCAAATGTTTTATGGTGAATCAGGAATTGATAGAATTAATTATTATCAATAATTGTTAAGTTTTATTATTTATTAATTTAAACACATAAATATTGGTACAAAAAGGCACCAGATATATATGCGCCACACAAATCTCATTTGATTTGTCTGAGGGCTGTGATACTACCCGGGTGCCCAAACTGAAGCAGGTGGTTTTCTTAGAGGCCACTTCCCGAACCCTTGACCTGAAGATCTGATCCACATGGCTGTGGAGCATCTTGAGGAGATGCAGTCCCATAGTAGCTGGTGACCAACAATTGATTCATACGCTATTTGTTCCCTCAGGATACTGGAGCCCATATGCACCGTCGGTTTGGAATCAGGGTTTTCCAACTCCTCTAGGTGGGTACTTCATATCCACCAACTTGGTTAAATTGCCGGACATTCGCTTTTTGTCATCTCAATTTCGTAAACAATAATAATGCCATGAAAAGGTAGTGAGTAGGACTTCCCTGGTAGAGGCTATATACGCGTGGCCATGTGAGAGCATTTGGAGAGGGAGAGCGTACTCTCCCCACTATCGGCCGTACCAGGGCATCAACTTGTAATAACTTTCCATTTAGATTTCACTGAATTTCTCTATTTCACCTAAACTATTTAGTCACTTTCTCTATTCATCCAATCCTTCAAAACTTGAATTTGAAAAGGTTTCTAAGATCAAACAAAATAAACTTTATCTAATTGTTTGACGTAAGCTATAATAAAACCGAAATAAATAAATAATAAACAAAAAATATTTCTTTTAGCAAAACTTATTTATCGACTTCAATAAAATATCTAGACGGTTGTCGATTTATTATTTATTTTCTTATGAAGTTTGATAAATGGGTAGATAAACTGTCTTCAAAAACTCTATACATCAAGTCATTTTTTTAATATTAACATTAAGTAAATTAATTCTTACTTTAAATGATTCACTTTTTTCCCTCATTCAATAGTTAGGCTTTATAAAAGTTAACCATAATATCTGGGACAAGTATGTTTATGGACTGATTAAGTTTAGTTACATTATGTACATGGTGAAGTTAGCTGGAAATACAAGTGGTTTTCAGTCAGTGAAATCTATGAAGAATAATACAGATCTATTTTTATAGTCGAGTGTTATCATATAATCTAATTGAAGACCTTTAATTCAAGCAGCGCCATGATCTGGGTTCCTTTTATAACTCCCATCTATACGATTAAAAATTAAATTAGCTTTTCAATCTACTATCTAAATTAGTCTTTTCAAATTTACTGAATGGTTCGTTGAATAAAATATATAGCTTTCAACCTTATTTAAGACTACGATATATCTATATTAGTGTACAATTAAAACGAGACAGCGATTTCTACTGATTCCTTTCAGTTTCTACAAATCTTATACAAAAGGTTTGACGATTATATCTTGTAAAAAATACTCATGTCAGATTACTAGATAGATAATTTTAATGTACAGCTCGAGATCAACTTAAATGTTGTTACATATGTCTGTTTCAAAACAAGAATAAAACTGTTAGTGACTCTGATAGTTTCCAATAAACTGAGCATTGGAATGAGAGTTAATAACAAATATATTTTATTTATTTGCTCTGAAGAAGTGCCTTGCATCAAGTTACGAAACGTGAAAATACAATTTTTATATTAATTATCAGAAGGGGTTTTGTGGAGATTTAGTATTTTTCATAGTTTGAAAGCGTGAGTCAATTGAAGCTAGACCACCATGGTCTATCGGTTAAGGGCTTCGGCTCGAGACTGGTAGGTCCTGGGTTCGAAACTGAGTTCGAAAACCGAGAGAGCGATGTCGTGCTTGCTTAAGTTTGCAAGTGGTGCCCAAACAGTGTAGATTTGAGCCATTTTAGAAATTCATTAAACGGTTGATGTTAGTGATTGTTCCCCATCATAAGGGTGAAATCAATCCTGCTGAACAAGGTAAAAGGCCCTGTGAGTTTATGAATTTTCTTCGCGGGTCGTTTGTTGCGAGACTCCCATAATAAGTGGACCCATTGGTTGGGCCCCCCAAAAGAAATTTGAAATCTTAAGAATCCTCCAAATGCCTGAATAGCCGAGGAATAATTGGTTTTTTT